>NC_053163.1:147914232-148214232 GCF_016835505.1 Polypterus senegalus | reverse complement strand
GGTCCAAACCAGGGACTACCAAGGTGCACCTAATAAAGTGGCCGATGAGAGTATGTAGACCAGGTTGGCATGGTATTCACTATGGAGGAGTGTCTGAGACACTCTTTGTTCCTGACTGAGCCAGTACAGCTTTGGCTATAAAAATGATTTTAGATGACGGTCATTTACGTGTTAAATGGCTTGGGATAGCATTCACTTTGGAAAGTTGCTATACAAAATGACTTGTTTGCTTGTTTAGTTCTCAGGTCTGACTCAGTGTCTGCAAAGCTTACAGACAAGCATTGTGTGGAGGTGGAGATCAGGAGAAAGCAACAAAAAAAAATATCTGCAGCATTGAAGGTTCCCAGGAGCATGGTGGGTTCCATAATTCTGAATTGGAAGAAGTGTGGAACAACAAACTGGCTGCCCTGACCAAACTGCGCAATTATGGGAGAAGAGCTTTGGTAAAAGAGGGCACCAAGATGGTCTCCCTTGGTAAGCTCCAGATAACCAGTGTGGAGATGGTTGAAACTTCCAGATGGACAACTGCAATTCTCCACTAATCTGGGTTTTAAGGCCGAGTGGCCAAACAACACATGAAAGCCCACTTGGAGTTTATAAAAAGGCACCTAAAGGACTCTTAGACCGAGAAAAACAAGATTCTGTGGTCTGATGAAACCAAGACTGAACATCACAATCTGGAGGAAAGCAGGCGCCACTCCTCACCTGTACAACACCATTCCAACTCTGAAGCATTGTGATGGGAACCTCGTGCTGTGGAGTTGGAGAATAGTTAGGGTTGAGGTAAACCTGAATGGAGCAAAGTATAGAGATACCACTAATGAAGACCTCCTCAGAGAGCTCTGGACCTCAGACTGAGCCAAAGGTTTGTGACTGCTTGTTCCCTCTTCTTATTTTGGGAGCCTCTTGAACCCAACAACATCATTAATGTAACCAGATGAGCTGGGCAAATCACACTGGGAGCAAGGGGATGGTGTAAAAGTGTTTTATTAAAAACAAAAATCAAACAGTGTCCAAAAAGAAAAGGGCAGTGTTTCCAATAAATAATCCATAAACGGGTAAAAAGCCAAGTGTTTAAAGTAAGGTTAAAACGAATAGTCATTGGGGTAAGTGAACCCAGCACAACTCCTTCCATGTCTCCCCAGCTCACCCATGGCTCGTTCAGCTGGCAAAGAATTCAGCAACCACAGTCCACTCACTACCGACCCCCATCTTGGCTGCCTCCGTCGGCGTCTGCCAGACCACTCCGGGTCCATTGTCCTCTCTTCTCCTTCTCACACAAGCAGTCGATTCTAGGAGATCACGCCACCTTCATCGTACCCACTCCTCACACAATCAGTCTCTCAGATCCATCCCTTGAGTGCCAATCTCTCGGTCCAATATGGGACCCTTAACCACGCTGATCTCTCTCTCTCTCTTTCTCACTCTCTCCAGCCATCTGGCTCATCCTCATTCACTGTCCCAATGCCGCACTCTCACTCTCACTCTCTTTCTCACTCTCACTTTCACTCTCACTCTCTTTCTCACTTTCAATCTCACTCTCACTCTCATTCTTGCACCTCACTCTCACTCTCCAAGCCTCTCTTTCATTGTACGGCTCTATGGGCACAGCGTCTCAAACACGCACTGCAGGAAGCCGATGAAGCCATTGAGATCGATCGCACCCTCACGTGCAGGTGCGACTCGCCCAGTTACCTCATCAAGTTCCCACGGTTGCGCCACTGTGCCCACAGAGACTGCCAATGGATTATTTAAAACCCGGCCACTCTTTCAGAGCTGCGGACCCGCTATATCATAAGGTTCATCTTCCAGCAGGGCACAGCAAATACAACACTGGAGTGACCTGGGGTTAGGCTTAGGGTAGGGGATGAGAGCCATAATGGCAACAACAACAACAACAACAACATTTATTTATATGGCACATTTTCATACAAACAGTAGCTCAGAGTGCTTTACATAATAAAGAATAGAAAAATAAAAGACACAATAAGAAAACAAAATAAATCAACATTAATTAATATCGAATAAGAGTAAGGTTCAATGGCCAGGGGGGGCAGAAAAAACAAAAAAAATTGTAGGGATTCCAGACCATGAGACCGCCCAGTCCCCTCTGGACAATCTACCTAACATAAATGAAACAGTCCTCTTTGGATTTAGGGTTCTCACGGAAGGGCTTGATGATGATGATGGTCACGTAGACTTCTGCCTTTTAATCCATCCATCATTGTTGGAGCATCATGGATAGATAGATAGATAGATAGATAGATAGATAGATAGATAGATAGATAGATAGATGAAAGGCACTATATAATAGATAGATAGATAGATAGATAGATAGATAGATAGATAGATAGATAGATAGATCCCCAAGGGGAAATTCACAAAACAAAAAAATCATGAAGCTTTGAGTAGGTGAAGGTGGCTCAGGCCACCACCATGAAAAAGCCGGAAAAAGAAACAGAAGAGAGAGTTGGGGTCAGTACAGATTTTAGAGCCACCATGAATAGTTATTATGATGAATTAGGATTAAGTTAAATTAAGTTAAAGTGAAGTTATGAGAAGGCCATGTTAAAGTAATGTGTTTTCAGCAGTGTTTTAAACTGCTCTACTGTATCAGTCTGGCGAATTCCTATTGGCAGGCTATTCCAGATTTTAGGTGCATAGCAGCAGAAGGCCGCACGCCTCACCACTTCTTTTAAGTTTTGTTCTTGGAATTCTAAGGAGACACTCATTTGAGGATCTGAGGTTACGATTTGTAATATAACGTATCAGACATTCCGATATATAAGATGGAGCGAGATTATTTAAGGCTTTATAAACCATAAGCAGAATTTTAAAGTCAATCCTGAATGACACAGGTAACCAGTGTAGTGACGTCAAAACTGGAGAAATGTGTTCGGCAGGCACAAAACTGATTTCAATTATTCATAACCCATTTAAAACAAATATTCCTATAAATATTAAACCCCTCAATAGTTCACCTAAAAGTGTTTTTTGTAAATAAATACTTTAAATATATAGAAAATCGGTTCAAAAACCTGCATAACAATACTTATAATGAAGGGGTTCAAAATGAGTGCCCCCTACAGTTGATTATTATAATTGCAGATAAATAAAACCTTTATTTTATATTTCTAAAAAAAAAAAAAATCATAAAAAACACTAAAAAACACTCATTAGAGATACTCTAGGTTTATAAATATTTTATTCTAGGTATTATAAAAAGTTAAAAACCTTACATTAAGTATAGAGTTAACATCAGGGCCCTGAAACAAATTTTTAACATCTGGGCCCCTAAAGAGAAGTCTTAGCCTTAGGGCCCCTATTTGCTAATTTGAATTTTAGTATTGTGTTTGGGTAGAACCTAAAAATCTTTTAACCCTCTAGCACATGTAAGTATTCCAGTTTCTTCAACCACAAACACAAACGGATATCTGCTGACTCTGAACCCCCCTGAACTCTCTCCAACCCCACTACTCCAGGATAAGTAATGACATTTGGACATTTGTTAAAGACAAGTATTCTTCTTGTCCCCTCATGGTGTAAAATTGGAGGAATCTGTGCCAAGTACAGAATTGCTCTTTTGAAAGCCCTTATTACCTTAGGGTGAATGTCCTTATGTGGTCCAGCCAGAGCCCAGACGTGAACATCTCTGGAGTGACCTGACAATAGCCTTTCCTTGATGGCTTCCATTCAGTCTCATAGAGTTGGAGACGATCTGCAGAGAAGAATGGCAGAAAATCCAGAGGGTGACGCTTGTCACGTCAAACCCAAGAAGAGCTGGAATCGCTGACAGTGGGGCTTCAGCTAAATACCGAGTAAGTGGTCTGAATACTTGTGTCAGTTGGAAATTTCATTTTTTTAATTTCTGGTACATTTTTCTAAACCCCTGTTTTCATGTTGGCAATCTGGGATACAAACCAACGTAACGAAGTGTGTAAAAAAGTGGAGGGGCCTGGCACTTGCCGAAGGTGCCCCTAGATGAGATATCATTTCAATATTGTCACGCTGATGGGTTTCACTAAGGCGTATCTCACTGTCCATTCTGAGGATCTTGGTGGTGACACCTTGGCTGAGTTGGGAATGGCTGATAACTTCATGACACCTTCCCATGGATGACTGTTCAGACTTTAATCCAGCTGACGTCTCCTCGGCTCTTCATCACCATAGCTTACTGACCACTCCCCCCTCATATTTGCTCCCATCCCATTGCTGAGTTGGCTCCAAAAGGTTTCCTCTCCAGTTTTCCATTATAGCTGTGGCCACTGTGTTGCCAGGATGCATTTCCTTTCATTTCTCAGCTAAAGAGGAAGCGATTTATCAAAGAGGATGGATGGAATTCACCTACAAAGACCTGAAACTAAACAGACCCCCACCACCATCACCACCACTTCTCGAGATGCACTAGTTGAAGCCTCTTCTTAATGAGCCCCATCCATCATGCGGCTTTGTGATTGTGCTCACTGTGAAAGGCGTCACATCAAAATTAAAATTAATGGACAACATCTGAATCCTTTTTCTAGTCTATGTAGGCTGCTTATCTTACAAGATGATTTTTTAGAAAAATTTGTCTACAGATCATCAACCACAAATCTAACTCTGCAATGCTCATCAATTTCAGGATTACTGATTTCAGCCCCTATTATGAAAAATAGTCATTTGTGAAGTTTTTACCCATCATGTGGGCTCAGAAGAAAGCGATAGTCGCCATTCAGGCTATTAATTCTTCCTCCTACTGTGTCTCCTGACCTATTCAGTCTTTTAAATACTTTACTGGAGTGCACCGTATAGCAGCAGAAAAGGCCAATAGTTCTCCTAAATTAAACAGGACACATACCTACAAATTGTTATTGTACAACCAGAGCTATTGATCTGGCTCAGGATTATTGTTTATTTATTTTTATATTATTATTGTTATTATCCACTTTAATTAAAGGATAAGGGTCTGTGCTCTGTGTGTCAGCCAGGCTGCTGTCTCTGTCATTCCAACAGATGGCACATCACAAACATTTATAGTAATAAAATGATAGATAGATAAATAGATAGATAGATAGATAGATGCGCAAGGCACTATATAATAGATAGATAGATAGATAGATGCACAAGGCACTATATAATAAATAGATAGATAGTTAGATGGATGTGCAAGGCGCTATATAATAGATAGATAGATAGATAGATAGATAGATGTGAAAGGCACTATATAAAAAATAGATAGATAGATAGATGTGAAAGGCACTAAATACTAGATAGAGAGATAGATAGATAGATGTGAAAAGCACTACAAAATAAATAGATAGATAGATGCGCAAGGCACTATATAATAAATAGATAGATAGATGGATGTGCAAGGCGCTATATAATAAATAGATAGATAGATAGATAGATAGATAGATAGATAGATAGATAGATAGATAGATAGATAGATAGATAGTGATGAGTGCACCAAGACTCCTAAGTCCTTCTCATAAGGCGTACTTTTGATATTCAGATCTATCATTTTGCATTCAAGTCTAACATTTTCACTTCCTATTTGTAATTCTTTATGTTTACTTACATTAAATGTCATCAGCTACAAATCTGTCCACACTCACATGCTATTCCAGTCCCCCTGTGATGATTCAATGGATTTCAGATTATCTGTCTTTCCTCCTAGTTCGGTGTCATCTGTAAACATTACCAGTGTGTTTTGCATGTTCCTCGCTGTATTATTTGTGTAAGCACTGGCCCTTCTACCTGCCGACGACAGCTAAAAGAATAAATTAAAAGATACGTGCTATCTCTTTTACTACATGTACCTTCCGTGTCTTTCCATGGTATCATTGTGTGTCCAACCCTCTCTTGGTCAGCACTCCATCTCCCGAGTGTGTTCCCGTAAAGCCTGCTCATCAGACTTATGTACCTCTCGTCTTTGACGGGGACTCTCAGTGTGCCTCCTATGCCTTTACTCTTCCTTGTGTGTTTCAACCCCATACTTCCTCTTTCGATCACATCACCAAAGCAAACTGACCAATCAGATTACTTTGAGGGACCGTATGCACATTCAGACCTTATCCTTTTATTATATAGTAGATAGAGCTTTCCAAGCACAGAGGTTCCAGCGCTGAGCCCTGATGGACGTCACTTTCAACACACTCTCATTCTCATAAAGTTTCTCGTCCCACAACCCTTTGCTTCCTGTGTTTTAACCCAGTTTTGTACGGACCCACACACCTCCATATGAACTCCCCTATCTGTCATCTTGATCGCTAACCTTTTAATGTGGAACCTTATCTAAAGCTTTGTGAGAATCCACATTAACGATACCCTTTGCTCCTTTATTGATGTGTTCTTTTGTTGCTCTCTCATAGAATTGCAGCACAATAATAAAAACATCTCAGTGTCTGAACGCATGATGACTTCTCACTGACACTCATGTTCTTACCATATGCTGTTATTTTTTTTTTTGTTAATAATTTCTTCCATTAATTCATTTTTGCTGGCCTAAAATATCCCTTTTCAAACAACTGGATAATATTTATTAGTTGCCAATTTTTAGGAAACCCCCCCGCCGGTGTGCAGAGATTTTCACCTTCCCACACTTTGGCACGGCTTTATGTTTGGGTGGTCAGCGTGTGACATTTAAAAGCGGCGTCTCTAACAAGAGTAACTCTTTAGCTGGAAGAGTCTGTAAACAAGGAAGCAGAGTATTAAGTTTGCCTCAGGATTATTTACCCAGCGCCGCTCCCATCTGTCCAGCGCTGTGATTGACTGCCTAATTTTGGTCACTAGAAGGAAGTGTGGGCCAAAGGAAGTTTTCAATAAATGCAAGGCTGGTACACGACTTTGAGGGACTCAGTGGGGCTGAGCAGCACACGTCCATTCAAATTTCCTTTGGCATTGCTTCTGTTTCATTTTGAAGGAGAATATCGGGCAGCATGGTGGCTCAGTGGTTAGCAATCAAAGCTTCAGAGTCCTTTCTGTGGAGTCTGCATGTTCTCTCGATTTCTACAGAGATGTGCACTTTGGGATAATTTTGTGAGTGTACCCCGTAATAAGTTTCACACCACCAGGAACAGGCTCGGACCCGGTGACCCTAAACATGGATTGATCGGGTCAGTTAAAGAATGTAGAGATGAAAGTTGATAAATTTAATTTCTAGTGCTATTCTGGATATCCGAATTCATAGTTAATGGTGTAAGTGATGTGAGCTCGGGCCCAACACCATCAGACAGACACTAGCACTTTATAAAAGCACACGTTTATTTTCCAATAAACAAGTTCCACACAGCACACAGCGCTCCCAGCACCAATCACCCTCCTCGCGGGCTTCTCTCTCAGAGTCTGTGGGCCACCTCTCCTCTACTCATGGGAGCTTCATCCTGCTCCCGCTCCCGCTCCCGACTCTAGCTCTCTGATTGGAGTGAGGCGGCCCTTTTTATTCCCATACGGATGTGCTCCAGGTGCCTAATGACGCTCTTCCGGCAGCACTTCCTGGTGTGGCGGAAGTGCCGCCCTTGCACCCGGAAGCACTCCGGGCATCCCTGGAAGGTCCTTCCTCCTCCTTCCCAGGTGTGGTCAGAAGTGTCGCTCTTCCGGGCTCCACGACACTCGAGGCGCCCCCCTGGCGGTGACTTTGCTCCTTCCCTGCGGTCCCCTCAGCATCCAGGTTGGTTGCCCCCTCGTGGCACGGGGGACGTATAGACCACCTCCCGGTCATTCCAGGCGTCCCGGCTGGGTCTAACCCCCAGCCTCCTGTGACAATGAGTGATAAGAAGGACCACATAAAATGAACCACACAGTCACACTTCTATCCACTTTTATAAATGATTTATCCAATTTAAGATTGCAGGAAGACAATGACCATCCCAAGCAACTCTGGGCACAAGGCAGGAACAGCTACTAGGATCGAATGCCAGTACACCTGGGCATATAAAATACCAACAGTTTCTCAAACTCACTTCAATTTATTCAGGAGCCTGGGGGCACTGGGTGGCTGGGTTTAGAGTTTGTCCCGAATCTGGAACCAACCCTGGACAGGATGCCCATATGCAATGGCAGAGCTTTTCGAAGACAGTCTTTGGGCCCCTCTGTGGCTTGCAAGTTTTCATCCAACCATCTCTCCTTTTTTCTTTTTTCATGAATAAATCAAGCAGCCATTTCCCAGTTTTCTGTTTTCTTGTGTTACTCCAGGAATTACAACGGTTACTGGTTGACACAAGTTTATTGTTGGTGGTAATACTTCCTATCATTATTGGATTTAGACGGGGGTTTGAATTCATTCGATTGGCCCCTACTGTTTGGCATATTGGAACAATCAGGGCGAGAGCAGACCCCTCAGCCAATGAAGCTAGTTCATCATATGCAGTACACCTCGATTGTCCAAAATAACCTCAAGTCCACATCTGAAGGTCCCTAAAAGTCCCACTGTCCACCTCACTACTTGGTCATTTATTCCATGTGTCTGTGGCTCTCTGTGTGAAGATACTCTACACAATATCTACACATTTACATGACAAGTGACGTGAGGTAATGTGCGGTTATCTCACATGTTCAGTAATTTTGTTTTGTCATCAGTCTGACTGTGGCGGGAAAAAAACTGTTGAAAACCCTTGTTCTGTGAGTGATGATGCTGTCCGCTCTGCTGTGTCTCAGATGGTACGTACAGTTATTGTGTCTGAGCAGAGAGTGAGCTGGATGGAATGAATCCCTGATAATTCCCTCTGCTCTTTTCCGACAGCGATGTGCGTACATAGAGTCCATAGAAGGAAGTTTTGTCCCTATGATCCTCTCCACAGTCTTTATGACTCTTTGCAAAGCCTTCCTCTCTGCCTGTGTGGTGTTCCCATAGCAGACAGTGATGCCTGCGGTGAGAATACTCTCTGTCAGTCCTCTGTAGGCCTGGGTGAGAAGGCGATGGTGCAGGCAGCCTAATGAAATAAAGCCTTTGCTGGTCTTTTTTCACTGTGACTGTGGTGTTAAGAGTCCAGCTCAGGTCTGATGTAACCTGCAGTCCCAGGAATCTGTGGCTGTCAGCCCTCTCCACCTCAGTCCCCTTGATGATAAGAGGCAGTAGAGGGGGGGATTCTTCCTAAAGTCCAGTATTATTTCTTTGGTCTTGTCTGTATTGAGGATGAGGTCATTCTCCTCTCCATAGACACGAATGTTGTTTACCAGGTTCCTGTACCGTGACTCGTTACCGATAAACCCCAGGATGGTGGTGTCATCAGCATATTTAGTGACAATAGTATTGTCCTGGATGAAGACACAGTTATAAGTGTACAGGGTGAAGAGTTTGGGGCTGAGGCAACAGCCCTGTGGGGATCCTGTGCTGACTGTGAGCTCAGTAGACACCCGTCCTCTAATTCTCACCACCTGTGGTCTATCTGTCAGGAAATCCAGGATCCAGTTACAGGTGGGAGTTGGGACGCTGAGGGGTGTCAGCTTCTCGATCAGTTTGCCCAGGTGAATGGTATTGAAAGCAGAACTATAGTCCAGGAAAAGCATCATGGCATACGTTCTGCTACTTTCCAGGTGCTGCAGAGTGTGATGTTGGGCTATTGCTACCGCGTCATCCACTGATCGATTGGGGCAATACGCAAACTGGAGGGGGTCAACAGTGTCCGGGACCATATAGTTAATGTACGTGAGAACCAGTTTTTCTAGGCACTTCATGGCGACTGGTGTGAGTGCCACTGGCCTGAAGTCATTTATGGTGGATGTGCCCGGTCTTTTGGTATGATGGTGGAGGAATCGAAAATATGAGGGACTACTGCCTGGGATAATGACAGGTTGAAGATGTCAGTATACACACCAGCTAGTTGTTCCCTACAGGCCTTCAGAACTCTGGGAGAAACTCCATCGGGTCCCACAGCCTTGTGGGGGTTCACCTTCTTCAGAGCTTTCAGGACCTGTGTATGTGTCACCTGGAAAGCAGTATCTGTGGGGTCACAGGGGGCCTTTGAGGGTGTGTCTGTGTTCAGCCTGTCGAACCTGGCATGGAAGGTGTTAAAGCTGTCTGGAAGGGTGGCATCTCGGGGGTCTGTAGTTGTTTTACAGTTCTCCTGTAGTTTGTGACAGATTGAATTCCCTGCCACATGCTGTGCGTATTGTGGTTGAGGTAGTAGCCTTCAAGTTTTTGTGAGTGAGCCCTTTTTGCTGCTCTGATGGACTTCTGTAGCTCTTACCGGGCTCTCTTATACTCCACTTGATCTCCTGACTTGGAGGCCTCCCGCCGCTTCCTGATTTTCTGTTTTATGTCCCCATTAAACCAGGGTTTTTGGTTGGGGAACATACGCATAGTCCTGGGAGGGGCACATATGGAGGTGCACCAGCTAATGTAGTAACTCACAGTCTCTGTGTATTCATGGATATCGTTAGTGGCCTCTTTGAAAATGCTCCAGTCTGTGGCCTCTAAGCAGCCCTGCAGACTAGCTTTTGAATCATCAGTCCAGATGTTAACGGTCCTGACTATGGCTGGCTTTGTCTTGAGCCTTTTGTTGTAAACTGGATTGAGCCGGATCGCCAGGTGATCAGACTTTCCAAAATGAGGTTTTGGTTCAGCTGAAAAGGCATTTCTGATGTTGCTACAGCAGTGGTCCAGCGTTTTATTTCCCCTAGTGGGGAAGGTCACAAACTGATGCAGTTTATACATGTCTTTCCGGAGATATCAATGGTTAAGATCTCTCAGAATAATAACAGCGGCGGGCGTCAGGATATGTGTTTTCATGCTCGTTGATCATTTCGTGTAGCTCCTTCAGGGCAGCCTCCTCCTTAGCGCAGGACGTGATATACACGACACTCACAATAATGTATTGCAGTTCTCTGGGCAGGTAAAATGGCCTTAGCTTCAAAGTCAGATATTCCACGTTTTCAGAACAGGATTTAGAAATGGTCTTTCAGGCGGCATACCACGATTGTTTGACGAGGGCAGCTGTTCCTCCTCCGCGAGTCTTACCGCTGACCGCTGTCTTCAGGTCTCCCTGAAGATCGTGTAGCCATCTGGTGTTATTGCCTCATCGGGTGTCCTCTCCCCCAGCCAGGTTTCACAGAAGCACAATATGGAGCAATCCTGAATGTCCCTCTGCATGGAAATCCGCGCATGGAGTTCGTCCATTTTATTTTCCAGAGACTGAACGTTTGCAAACAATATGACCGGGAGGGTTAGCCTTCCATTTCTAACCTTCGTTCAACTCCTTCCCGTCTGCCGCGCCTCTGCTTCGGCCTGCTCTCAGAAGAGCTTCCTATCAGGGGCCGGCCTGGCGTCGAGTCAGCATAGCATGCTAGCTCAGGGTGGAATTCCAGAGAGATCGGGTCAAAAAGTCTGATATGGCTACGCTCTCTCAGTTGTAATAATGTCGCCCGATCATAAAGAACATTTGCAGAATATGTCTTAACTCGACACAAAAAAGTAAGAAGGAAAAAAGAAAAAAGAAATAACTTGATTTGGAGAGCTCCGCAACGTCGCTTTCTGGGGAGCGCCATTGTTCTTGGGTACTGGGTACTGGCACTCGGACATGACATTGACATGTACTCTAATAACGTGTAAACCGTGTTTTTATTTTTCATTAAATTTCATTTATAAGCATGTCTTCAAATGTTAAGTTGTGTCTAAACAACAGTGTACAGATTAAGTTTGGCAACAGTTTTGATAGAGCTCACATCATAGGCTCATAGCAAGTAGCGAGCCGCGTACTCATCACAAATTTTAAGAAAATTACAATGAATAATGGGTCGAGTGGGTTGACCTCGTCACCTCCCTGTTTTAAGACCCAGTCCACTCCTTCATCGCAGGCACCAGAAACGGAAATAATGTCATCACAGGTGCTGGAACCAGAAGTGACGTCTTAATGGGCACCAGAACTAGAGGTGATATCATTGTGGGCACCGGAAACAGAAATGACATTTATCACTGGCGTCAGAAATGGAAGTGACGTCATCAAAGGAAGCAGCGGAAACGGAAGTGGCATCAACGTGGGTGTTGAAAAACGGAAGTGACGTTATTGTGGGTGCCGGAACCCTGTGGGATTTCTCGTAAATGATCTGCAGAGGATCGAGAGAAAAATTCAGTGCAGCTCACCAGCCCCTGGACTGGCGTGGAATTGCTGTTATTCAAGCCCTTTAGCTGACTCCCATTCGCATGTGTGTGACAACTCTCTCAATATGTATACATGAAATATGATGCGATTAGATGTTCGTCCATTCGGCTTCTGTGCCCCTTCTCTATCGTAATGTTATCCAGCATTCACGAGAGGGCTGGAATGTCCTATGAACTAAAGCAAGCGGCTGGAATAAAACTGTGAGGTGTACGTCTGGGCATCACGTCATGCACAACAGAGCTGGATTGTCTGACGAGAAAAGGCAACAAGAAGCACAAACAAAGAGGAACGTGAGGACTAGAATATCTGATGAAAAGAAGTGAGACGTCAAGCAAAATGACCCCTTTTATTGGCTAACTAAAAAGATTACAATATGCAAGCTTTCTTCAGGCGAGATGGAATCAAGAAGAAGGCCCTTGAAGAAGGGGCCTGAGTTTCCTCGAAAGCTTGCATATTGTAATCTTTTTAGTTAGCCAATAAAAGGGGTCATTTTGCTTGAAGTCTCACTAAGTTCATAATGGCTAACACGGTACAACACCCTTATTCGACAAAGAGATTCTAGCATGGCCCGGACACATTTGTTGCGACCTATAGAAACAATCCTAAGTAATTATTAGGGCTGGGCAAGTTAACATGTTATTATCGCATTAACGCATTAATTAATTAACGCCTACAATTATTTTATCACGCGTCAACGCATTTTTTGTTGTTATTATTTTGAAAGCCTCAGTCTCGCTAGCGATGATTACAACTTGCCTGAAGAAGGGCCCTGAGTTGCCTCGAAAGCTTGCATATTGTAATCTTTCTAGTTAGCCAATAAAAGGTGTCATTTTGCTTGACTTTTCACTACATTCATAATGGCTAACACGGTACAACACCCTAGTACTGATGAAAAGAACAAAGGGATGTAAGGCATATCTGGTGAATAGAAGAGACTGATGCACATGGCCTTATCATTAAGTCCATTTTAATAAACGGCTGTTTCACTACGCTAATTCCTAAATTCCTTTCATAATTTTAAACACTTCAATTGTGTCCCTCTTAATCGCCATTTCCTTAAGCTGTAAAGGTTCAGCTCCTTCAATCTCTCCTCATTGCTCAGACCTTTCAGTCCTAATCAGCCTAGCAACTCTCATTTGGACTTTCTCGGGTGCTGCTATGTCTTTTTTGCCATATGGAGACCAAACCTGCACACAGCAGTCCAGGTGAGGCCTCACCAGTGTGTTTTATAGCTGCATAACCTCCTTCGACTTGCACTCCTCACATCAGGGACAACAACAACAACAACATTTATTTGTATAGCACGCTTTCATACAAATGATATTGCTCAAAAAATAAATAAATAAAAATTAGGCAATGCTAATTAACAAGGAATGAAGTAAGGTCTGATGACCAGGAGGACAGCAAAAAAAAATCCATGGGGCTGTAGAAAAAAAAAAAACAAAATCTGCAGGGGTTCTGAGGCCACAAGACCACCCAGCCCTCACTAGGCATTCTGCCCAACATAAATGATCTCAATCAGTCCTCATGGTTTTCAGGATTCACATGGAAGAATTAGATGATGATGGTCATGTGGACTTCTGGCCTTCAATTCATCAATGTAGGGACATCACGGTGCCCTGATCAGGTAGGGGCCGCAGATCACCACCACAGAAAAACGGACCAAATATTCTATTAGATTTCTCTCCGCTATCCATGTAGATAGTGATGAGTGCACTATGACTCCTAGGTCCTTCTCAAAAGATGCACTTTAAAAAATTTGGAATTCCCATTGTGGATTCAAATCTAACATTTTTGTTTCCCACATGTGATTCTTTTCATTTGTTTACATTACATTTAATCTGCCTGAAATCTGTATGCTGTCCAAGTAACAGCTGGGATCCACTTTACTAATACTTTTAATCATTGTAAATGCTTCAATCATGTCTTCGCTTAATGTTCATTTGTTTAAACTTCTTGGTGTTAAACCTGAGCATGACTGGGGCTTGGAATCCTTTGTTATTGCGGTTATTCCCAAGTCAGATGCGGGGTGATGTTTAATGATCCACTTTACAGTGTAAACCCTAAATAACTTTCAGGACTGTATTCTACTGCCATCTAGTGGATAAAA
Organism: Polypterus senegalus; assembly: GCF_016835505.1. NCBI lineage: Eukaryota > Metazoa > Chordata > Cladistia > Polypteriformes > Polypteridae > Polypterus > Polypterus senegalus. The sequence goes on along the minus strand of NC_053163.1, from coordinate 148,200,045 downwards.
TAATGTTATTCTGCAAATAATCATGAACATTTCTGCTCATTTTGCTACCGAAAGGCACCTCATCAATATTCATAAATGGGGTGGAGCCTTCAACTTAAACACAGCAGCGAGTAAACGAGAGACAGTTTTAGAACAAACTGAAAGTGAATCATTAGTGGATTCAAGCAATAAGGATGACAATGTGAACTGGTTATCAAACCTTGACACAGAGAGTGTCTGTGAACTGCCTGTGAAGCTTCATTGTGGTCCAACCAGCTTTGTGGCAGAAAAGGAAAAATGTCTGGGACAAGAAAGATGTTAGCTCACTAAGCACTGTTCACAATGTAGCGACTATAAATCTCATGTGCAAGCAACAGTCAGTACTCACTTATACTGTCCTGATCGTAACACAGCGTTGTGCATTGGTGACTGTTTTGAAACGTATCACATGAACGATGTGCACTAAATCTGCATCAGTACAGCGGTGGACATACCTTAGCTATGGAATTGATGTTCATATTTCTGGTACACGTGATAACAGTTTTTTTTGTTGAAAGATAATCGGACATTTTTGACTTTTTTCAGGGGTAAACATAATGCTAAGGAGGCTGCACTGAAAAGGTTCAGCTCCTTCAATCTCTCCTCATAGCTCATACATCTCAGTCCTGGAATCATCCTAGTTGCTCTTCTCAAGACTTTCTCTGGTGCTGCTATATCTTATAATATTATTTGGTTCTTTGTTAACATTCAGGTTATTTAAGCCATTGTTCTGGTGTGGGTTGGATGGGCATCCCGACTAGAAAAGGGAATGGTTCCTTACCTGGATGGGGATCTCCGAGTAGACAGAATGGCATCTTGGCCAGGAGAGTGGAAGGAGCCAGAACCAGAAGAGATGGACAGAAGGGATGGATAGACACGCCACTGGAAGAAGATACAATACAATACAATACAATTTTTTTTTTGTATAGCCCAAAATCACACAAGAAGTGCCGCAATGGGCTTTAACAGACCCTGCCTTTTGACAGCCCCCCAGCCTTGACTCTCTAAGAAGACAAGAAAAAGCTCAAAAAAAAACCCTTGTGGGGAAACAATGGAAGAAACCTCAGGAAAGGCATTTCAAAGAGAGACCCCTTTCCAGGTAGGTTGGGCATGCAGTGGATGTCAAAAAGAAGGGGGTCAATATAATACAATACACAGAACAGAACAAATCCTCAATACAGTATAAAAATAAAAAGTAGACAGAATGGCATCCTTTGTTAGTATGGAGTAGAATTTAACAGTAGATGATATCACATTTTGATTTTGATTTGTTTAGAGTCTTGGAAACCTCATTCATCAAGCTGCCTCCCCCATTTGGCCATTTCACAGCTGAAATAGTGCTAATCCGATGAAAGAACCCCTCTTTCCCACAATTCCTGCGATCCTCCATCAGGGATGACTTAGGCAGGCAAAACAACTTGGCAGGTGGGCCGTGGCACCAAGTGCCACATTTGAGTACCGAGAAGATGTCGCTGGGGACTCTTTATTTCCTCAGGAAGCTAGATGGCATCAGCCCTATGTATTGGCACCCATTTGGGAATGCTGGGAGATGTAATCCGTCAACACAGCCCTGCTGGGGACCATGGGTGTTGCAAGGGGGCACTGTAGGGAAATGTGCTCCCCAATCTATGGAACTTCTATTGGGCAGTGGCCTTGGCACCAGAAGTACTCCCGGGTCTTTAATAAATAAAAGGGACCACAGCCCTTTATCCAGGCGAGTCGGAGTTGTGAGTACGTGGAGCAACACTTGACCCGGGAGGCAGTGCAATGGTGAGAGGAGAGCGTATTGTTGAAAGAGAGAACCTGTGATTTGTGCTTGTGCTACTTTTGGAAGTATTTTTGGTAATAAACCTTACATTATTGGAGCCCAGGACTGAGCTGGTGTGTTCGTGTTTGGGGTTTGGGGGGCGCTGATGGCCTGGTTCCATTAAAGTGTGTTTGTATTTCCTTTGTATTTTGCTGAAATCAAAACGAAGAATTTAAATACAGTACACTTGCGTGGACAGTTTAAACATCAATGCATCCCATTTTCCCTGAAATGTACCAGTAATCAAAGCACAGTAAGATCTGCGGCACCCAGGACTAAACGAGTTTCCAACTTGGGAAGGGAAGAGAAGACATGCAGATGCCTCAAGCTGTATTTATTACTTTATTACCTGCGAACAGAAGAAGATGCCATGGGACTAGAAATTGCCAAACCATTTTATTGGGACAGGAAAGTTCTTAAAACCTCAAAAACTTTTTTGATTGGGAAACAGATTTACTCAAACAGATTAAAGAGTTTGAGTAAATTCATCCATCATATTGACAGCCAGCCAATCAGGTGTATGTAACACTCATGTGTTGAGAAATAAATATTCCTCGTCTAAGAGTAACATTAGAAGAGGACAAGAGCGACGACGGAAGAGGGCAAGAGCAATATCAAAAGAAGAAGACAGAGTGACGTTAGGAGAGGGCACCAAAAATGTGCAACCATTTCCATTTGATCGTCCGCTAATTTCATTCCATAAATATCGTTTGCTAAATCAGCACCACCCTGGGACATTCATCTTTGATGTCTTTTATCTTCCATAAGCTTTTTCTAAAGACTATATACGAGGGACATTCAAAAAGTTTCCACACTTTTTTTTAACTCTATTTATTAAGAATTTCAAAAACAAATTATATCACTTTTCTAGATAGTCACCTTTGTTTGTGATGCAATTTTCCCATGTCGGACCAACTTTTAAATGCCCAATTACTACTCCTCCTGCCTTCACCATTTCCAACAAAAATATAAAAGTGCAGAAAACGTTTTGGACGTTCCTCATATATCCAGACTTTACTATCAATAATATTTTCTATTATCCCTTATTCTATTTGGTATTATTATTCATGTAATTAATACCAAATTTCTTTGAAAGTTCTATACTTTGTCTTTATTTCTAGAGTGACTGAAGTAATAAAATAGATATTAAGAGCACCTGGAGCAGTTGGAATTTTGCCATACGCTCTGAGCGCAAGGTTTATTAAGTCTGAGGATGAGAGCCCCATCCAACAGTAGGAAACAGTACATAAAGTAAGGCCTTTTGGGTTGATAAATTGCCTATAACCAAGCTTTTGTATGCTTGAATATATTCCTAGAGACCAAAGTAATATTTTGGTCTGATATAGTTTTAATAATTATACGTTGTTCATGCCTATGATAAGTAAGTCTTTTGGAGTACTAGGGAATGATGGACTGTGCATTTGTTATTCATATGATACTGGTGAGTTAAGCCGCTGGAGAATCAGCGGGCATCATTCATATGGTACATATGTGGTTAGGGTCTGAGTATATGTGTATATCTATGTACTGTATGTGTGCGTTAATCTTAAGGGGCAACAGTAAACCAACACGGTCATGAACTGGATGAGTACACTTCTTTCTGAAGAAAATAAGTAAAAGGTAAGTAGAGGGGAATATCATGATAATACACCAATGAAATAATAATGCCCTTAACAGTGTTGTTCATCTTATTGTAAAACATCTTGAGAGTACCAAAAAGCTTCTGGAAGGTGACCTAAAACATTTGGCTCAAGTTAAACAATTTGAAGGAAAAGCTACCAAAAATGAACAAAGTGTACGTAAACGTGTGAATCACTGGAATTGTGATTTATTCAATAAAAAGAGAAATACTCAGAGGTTGGTGAACATTGCCCCGCACAAAGTCGTTGTCTTAAACGATCTTCCAAATTTACAGTTTCTTTGTATAAGATCTGTGGAGGGTTACAAACAGTGAGTTTTAAAGAATTACGAAGTGTATGGAAACTTGTCTGACTTCAATTGTACAAGCTTGTGATGTTTTACTGAAGTTCAAAGCAAACAGTTCACATCAAAAATAAGGAAAAAATGTTGATAATACACACACAAAAAAAGCAAAGTCTTCTTGTCTGTTTCGTTTAAGGCTTAACTGTTCACAATTAGTGAACCACCTTCAGGCAAGCCATAAAAATCATCTTAGACCACAGACCTGTGTTGCATTCTGTCTGGGTTACATTTCCTAAGCTGTCTGTGTGTTAACGAATTCACATCATTCTTATTTCGCATATATGTGCTGTAAAAGGACAGACAAAAAGAAATCGTAAAGGTTTAAGGAACCAAAGTGATCCCTGTATATTATGTTTTTGTAAATTAAAAAGGACAAAGCAAGTCTTCAGATGATCGTCACCTGTCTGTCCCAGGGTGGCAGTTTACACAGGACACTCAGAGGAAGAGGCGAGTTTGGTGGACCAGAAACTGGAAGTGATGTCATCGAAGGCCAGTCCATCAATCGTTCATTCTGCAGAGAGAGGTATAAGAGAGGCATTAGACAACGGAGGTTAATTACTATCAACTGAGCCCTGTGGTTGTCTCCCAGTCATACATGTGGGACATTAAATACAGCCAGAAATCTATAAGGCCTTAATGTATACCTGGGTAACAGCTGATGTTTCTCTCTTGCTGTCTAACTTCAATCTAAGGGCTCTACTATTGTCACACAGAGCTATCATTAAGAACATTCCATTAACTTAAGCTTATGGCATGGAATAAAATGTTCCATTATCTATTGTCACACGTGTACGATTCAGAGGTAGCTTACAGGCTCTGGTGATGGTTGTTACCCACCGAACCAGGGGCTGGCACTGTGTGCTAATGCCTTCTCTCTCCCTCCCTCTGCAGAATCGAAGATTGACGGCCATTCCAATGCTGACATCATTTCCGTTGTCTGCCCTCCTGAACCCATCACTTCCTTCCTGGAACCCACATGACTAAAAGAGCAGCCATCTTTGTGTCAGTAATTGTTATTATTGTGTACTGTTAAAGGTAATTAATTATTCTTCTTTGTGCTGATCTCGAGTGTGTGTATTCATGCTAACGCTGGTTGTCAGTTGTTGTGTCGTGGCTTATTTGTCTTCTTTCTGTGTAATAATGTCTTGTGTTTTGTACTTTCCTGCTGCAAGCCAAACAAATTTACTTCTGGCATTATAAAAGTCTACCTAACCTAACCTAACCTAACTACAGTAAAATCTCGATTGTCCCTCACTTGATTAACCGTCAGGGCCAAAAAAAAATAAAAACTATTGTGCACACCAGTGCCTTCTAATTACTGATCTATTAATGCCGTGCAGTACGCTGTGACCTCTGCTCATTGAAACGACTCTCCCTTCTGCTAGCACTTAGTCTTCTTCCCCAGCACCACCATGTCAGTTACGCATCTTCAGTTTTAATAGAGTTTCGTAACTTTTCTTTTTTGTTATAATTAGAACATTAGAACACTCTAGACGAGAACAGGCCATTCAGCCCAACAAAGCTTGCCAGTCCTATCCACTTATCTCTTCCAAAAAAACATCAAGCCGAGTTTTGAAAGTGCCTAACGTCTTACTGTCTACCACACTACTTGGTCGCTTATTCCAAGTGTCTATCGTTCTTTGTGTAAAGAAAAACTTCCCAATGTTTGTGCGAAAATTACCCTTCACACGTTTCCAACTCTGTCCCTGTTTTCTTGATGAACTAATTATAAAATAACAGTCTCGATCCACTGGACTAATTCCCTTTATAATTTTAAACACTTCAATCAGGTCACCTCTTAATCTTCTTTTGCTTAAACTGTAAAGGCTCAGCTCTTTTAATCTTTCCTCCTAACTCAACCCCTGTAGACCTGGACTCAGCCCTGTCGCTCTTCTCTGGACCTTTTCTAGCTCTGTTATGACCTTTTTGTAACCTGGAGACCCAAACTGCACACAGGACTCCAGATGAGGCCTCACCAGTTTGTTATAAAGCTTGAACAGAACCTCCTGTGACTTGTACTCCACACATCAAGGCGCTATATAACCTGACATTCTGTTAGCCTTCTTAATGGTGTCTGAATACTGTCGGGAAGTCGATAGCTTGGAGTCCACTATGACTCCTAAATCCTTCTCATAAGGTGTACTCTCGATTTTCCAACCGCCCATTGTGTATTCAAACCTAACATTTTTACTTCCTATGTGTAATACTTTACATTTACTGACATTAAATTTCATCTGCCACAAATCTGCCCAAGCCTGTATGCTATCCAAGTCCTTCTGTAATGATATAGCAGATTCCATTATCTGCTAATCCACTTATCTTGGTATCATCTGCAAACTTAACCAGCTTGTTATACTTATATTCCTATCTAAATCATTTCTATAAATTAAAAATAGCAGCAGCTCCAGCACTGATCTCTGCTGGTCACCACTCTTAACATCGACCAGTTCTGATGAGGTTCCTCACACCATCACCCTCTGCTTCCTGTGTTTGAGCCAATTCTGCACCCATCTAAAAACATCACGCTGAACTCCCACTTCTTTTAATTTGATGCCCAACCTCTCATGTGGCACCTTATCAAATGCTTAATGAAAGTCCAGATAAATAATATCATGAGCTCCACTTTGATCGTATCCTTTTGTTCCTCCTCATAGAATTCCAGCATGTTAGTAAAACACGACCTCCCTCTTCTGACCCCATGCTGACTGTTCAGAATAACTCCTGTCCTTGCCATGTGTCGCTCAATCTTATCCTTAATAATTCCTTCCATTAATTTTCCTGTCTAATCTACTGTACTATACATTGTTATGGCTGATATATGTATGTGTGTCCTGTTGAAATTGTCGCAGAAAATTGAAATTATTAAACATTTACGAAATAGTTGAAGTGTTTTAAGTATTGCTTTAATAACGCGCACACGTGCCGGTCCCGGGACAATTAAGCGTTTTAAAAACGTTACAGTAATGTGTGCATGCCCATCTGCCATGCATCTCGACACCCTACCCATCAAATGAAACTTCAAAGTCTCGTCTTTCCGATGATATAAACCATTTTGACACACAACAACCACAGCACTGACACTAAAGCCTTTTTTACAGAGAAGTACATACTTTTAAGAGTTGACTGTGCCTACCTTTGAAGACCCCCTGCAAGTCAAACATCAATATTTCCGAGCAGTATTGATCCCATTGTGTCCGTAAGGCTCCAGCGAATATAATCCAGTAAAACGATTAGGTCCAAAACACACGATATATTCTCAAAGGGACAAAAACTCCAGAATACGTTTCATAACTTGAGACCACCTACGTAATTTTTTTTCATTTATATTGTTCATATTAGACGTAATTTGTTTCTGTCGGCGATAACCATGCTACCGCATGAAACACGGAAGTGTTAGCTTCCGAAAGACACCTAAGTTGGCCAATTACGACGGGTCTGGGGTTGACTGGCACCTCGTATAGCCAACGAGTGTCACAGACAGCTGAAGGATGATGCATAGCTCCAAACCCTGGTAGAATCTACCAGTTTGATTGGACACTGTGACTGACACTCAAAACTTACAGCCAATGAGCAGCCGAGCATTTTGATATGTAACTTGCCATACTAACTTGTAAACAAAACGATCGGAGCTGCGTGAAGGTGGCATTTGTGCCAGTCTGCAGAGTTGGTGCGTGGTTGTTTATTGTGATTTCGCCAAGTTTTTCGCATTTTAAATATGAATAAAAGTAGAAGTTTAAACGTAAATAAACGCTCGATTAAATAATAGATGCATGTACGCGCGAAAGTATTCAACCGCCCAGGAACGTCTAATGGCAGAGAGCGGCGTGCCACGCCTTGTGCTTTCTGCTTGCTAGTGATTGCTGCCATCAAGTGGCACATGGAAAAACGCTGAGCTGTGTTGTAACAGTTTGTAAAAGAAATATATATAGTTTGTGTGCATTTTATAAAAAAAAGTAAAAATAAAAATATAAATATATTTTTGGCCCATAACTTGTATTGACTATTTTTACATAGAAATGTGTATTTTTTATTGTTTTTATTATGGAACATGAATTTCCATAACTAATAGAGTGACACTGTGTGTAGATATAGATTCCTTTAGGTGTAAGCTTTCAGTAGAGCCCTCATTGATATCTGTGGGTTGAAGCATTCAAAAGTTATTACACTTTTTCCATACGTTCCAAAATGTGGATAATGGTCCCTCTAAAAAGCCCCTGGGCATGCCCACATAAAAACTGGTGTAAAAATGTCATTTTTACAGGTATTCTTTTCAAATTTGAAATGTGAGTAGTCAACAAGTTATTCTGTTGGTACATAGTGTGTTTCTGTCCCCACCTACCTACTGCAGCTTTATTTTCCTTTATTTTCATAAAAAACTTAGGCGAGAACAAAAAAATTTGTTTTTTGTGAGTTCTAATGTGCATAACTTTTGATCAGTCACACCTACAGTGATTCTGACTACTAAGGGTGAAACTAGAGAATGTTACCTTTACAAAGAGACCAAACATGTGTTTATACTCCAGATAGTTCAATAACAGCAATGATTCTAATTTGGAGAGGTCGAATTACAAGCGATTTAGCAAAAATGACCCCGAATGATAAGGGGTTATTAATTTACGGAGTAGGAAGAGCAGTGAACGATACAAAGTGTGACGCCGACAAAATTGAAAAATGTGTCAAAAATCGAAAGCACTGAGGGTAATGATAATCTATATTAAGGTTAATATTCTTCTGCATTATAATTTTCTTTTTAAATTCTGTTTTATTATGTTTGGTTAATATATTGTGACGTGCAGGCAGCTGGTGATGTGCTGTATGGGGTGGAATGACTGCTGTGAGTGATGGGACTGAGTGAGGGGCTTCTGTTCTGTGAGGTGCGGACACATCTGTTAGGAGATGAGTGACAGGAGAAGTGAGGAGTAAAAGGAAGGTACAGTAGAAGGAAGCTTGGAGTAGTGGGTCAGGAGACAAGAAGCAGGAGTATTTGCGGTATAGAGAAAGATGGAACTTGAGTGGCAGGAGATAAACTGATTGGTAGGGAAAGCTTTTTTGATTTTTTGAAGATGTCCTCCGTAACCCAGATAACGGAGTAGAAGACAGGGCAGCGTTTGTTACGGAACAAAGACGTCAAGTAAAACATAAAACAAGTATTTGCTTATTACACTGGTCATTACAATATTATATGAATTAAATAATTTTGTTAAAACTATATTATATTTTGTTAATATAGTTTTGTCTTGTAAATAAATACGACTATTTTCTAAACTAATTCCCTGTATATCATTCTCAAAGTAGCTGACCTGTTTTCCGTCTTTTCTCTTATCCGTCACGGTCTTGGTCCCGACCCCTGATGGATAATTGAGGTTTTACTGTAATCTGCTTAATCAAATTACTATCCGTAGGAATGAAAAACAGAAACTGAGATCTCCTTAATATCTTTTTGGCTTCTCCTAGACAACAATGAGATCAGAAGAAATAAAATGGAGGCATGATTTGTTGGCTCATATTTCTCAGATTTTTCTTCTGAGAAGAAACACTGCAGGATTTCACAAGTGTCTCTGCTTGAGTTTCGGCAGACATCTCCGCAAAGTCACATGATGGCCTCAGATCTTCCAAGTAGTGTCTTCACATTTTATATTTGCAATATGGAAAACATTTGCATTGTGCACTCTGTAATATATGGTGAACTGTGTGGACAGTTGGTTGTAGTAATAAAAAACATGATTATAAAACTGTAGTCCTTCTGAAAAATATAATTAGTTGCTCTAATTTATATTGTGGTGCTTCAATTGATAAAACTCATTATGGAGAAAAAGGCAGGCAGTGTTGCATAGTGATTAAGACTTTAGACTTCAAGCCCTGATGTTGGGGATTCAATTCCCACTACTGACACGGTGTGACCACAAGCAAGTCACTTGACCTCCCTGCGCTCCAATTGGAAAAGCAAATGAAATGTACCTGGTTGTATCTCTAGTGATGTAAGTCACCTTGGATAAACACATCAGTTCAATTATAATCAAAAAAGGTGAATTCTTGGAAAGGACTCAAACAAGATGAGCATGAGATCTCCCGACCTGTTTCCAAACCAAATTCACAATTTTGACTCCTTTTATCTCCATCACATCTCACGTCTCCTTTTTGTCTAAAGCTATTTCTCCTAAAGAATTTTAGCAGCTGTGACAAACTTGAACCTTAAATGAGATATAAATGAGTATCTCTTTAAGTCTCATGAGCCATCAAAGATGAACCTTTGAGCAGGAACATTTACCTATGGGCAGTCATGGGAGGAGTAGGTGTGAATGGCATCACTGTGTGCAAAGCAGGAGTCAGCCCTGGACAGGGTGCTACTAAACTAGAAGACATAACATAACATCCTCAGGCCTGATTAATCCAGTTTAGAGTTGCAGGAGGCGGGGCCTGGTCTGGCAGAAATTTGCATAAGGCAGGAACCAGCCCTGGACTGAATGGCTAAAACCTTGGTGGTATAACATAACATTCTCAAACCCTGTTAATCCAATTGAGGGTAGCATTGAGAGCAAAGCAGGAACCAATCATGGACAAGAAACCAGTACCCTAGGGCAGAGTTTCTAAACCACTGGGCTGGTCTTGGGCTGCTGGAAGTGGGCTGGAAATTGCTAAATAAAATAACAATAGGTTGTGAAGTTTGCTGTGGTGTGTCACCACACTGACAATCTCACTTGATCCCTAAACCTCGTGATTGGCTCACCATAGGGGTAAACCCGTTGTAACAATCATAGTCAACACACCAAGGCCCAACAAAACTGACCCCAATCTTTGCCTGTTACGGGCTGCCACCAATGGGTTGTGAGTTGCTTTTGTTTATACTGATAGTGGGTTGTGGTGGGTTGTGAAGTAGGTCAAAATGTGTCACCACTCTGACAATCTTGCCAGATCCCTAAACCTTGTGATCGACTCACCATGTGGAGAACCACATTGTGATGATTGCAGTCAACCCACCCAGGAAAGCTCTGATGATTTTGCTTGTGTCACACACGTGTGCATGGGAGGCAGCTGAAGGGTGTGAATGAGGGTAATTCCATGCCAGACCAGAGAGAGGCAGTGTGAACTGACCTCTTCTCTCTTTCCACTGCAGACCGATTATGGGAAATTCTGCCTGGTCCTGATGACGCCACTTCTAGTTCCAGGCCCAACGATGTCACTTCTGGTTTCCGGGTCCAGTGACATCACTTCTGGTTCGTGCCCCCCAATGAGTCCACTTCCTGACTCTGATGATGCCACTTCCAATCCTCTGCCTTAAAATCTCCATCTTTGCCTCCTCAGTTTAGTTCAGTTTTGAACTCGAACATGAACCTTTTTACGAGTCTCTCGTCTCATCTTTGACACTCGATTTACTAAGAGGGAATTTCCTATGCCCCACAGCTCTGCAGATCTCACTCGACTCACCATGGAGGTTATCATGTTATGAAGACTTTGCTCGATTTATCAATTCTTTGCTCTGTAAATCGCAATCAACTCACTATAGGACCCCTCTCCCTACTCTAAAGACTGCACTCGATTCACTGAGGGTGAATTCCTCACCCTGCAGCCCTGAAGATCACAATCGACTCATCATGGAGCTAATTGTGTTCTGATGATTGCGCTCGAATTATCAAGGTGGACAACCCTCAACTCTCCACACACTCTAACAATTGTTCTCAATTCAGGATTGCATTCTGTTTTCTACGGGGGATACCGCTGACGATCGCACTCCCTCTGCTCTGATGATCGCACTCCATTTACCAAGGGGGACAGAGCCGATAATTGCACACTTTTTTTACTAAGGGGGGCTAAGCTGGGTTGGGTCACAATACCAAAAAGGTTGAGAAACAGTCCTAGGGAATACAACAGAAGGTGATATTCTCACATGAGGTTAATTCCATTCAGGGTGAAGTCTTTCCAGGCAGCATCAGGATGCAAGGCAAAAAAAACAGTACCATCTTAAAGTACCAACTTAGAGTCAGCAATTAACCGAAACTGGACATGAGTGGGAAGTGAGAGGAAAATAAGAGTGCCCAGAGGACAACCCATACCGACATGGGAAGGACGTGTAAATTCCACACAGACAACGACTGGCCGAGTGATTTGAACCCAGAATGCTGGATCTGTGAGTCTGCTGTACTTAAATACTGCGGCACCCAGGGAGTACAAACAACCCAAAAACTGCCTAAAGCCTTGAAGTTCTTAGACTGCGGAGCATTTTAAAAGAAAGCAGTTGGTTGGCATTCTCAGAAAATCTGCCCGAAACCACAACACATTTTGGATTAGAAGGAACAAGATACCATCTTGTAAGCAATTTAACTTTTTTTATAGCAGAATAAAGAAAGGAAGTTAAGATTTTGTAAGCAATCGATTTTCTCGGAGGAAGTCGTGGAAGACAGAAAGTATAAACAGCCTCCCAACGTGTTTACTTAAGGAGAAGACATAAAATGAGGAAAGGACTTGTGGTGTGAACGAAAAACCAAAAGTGTCCTTGGCGTGACGTGCTAAGCTGCCTTGGCACATGTGGCCGTAACTTGGGAGGACGCGACCCACAAGTCTAAGTCTGTTGGTGCACACCCTGAGTCGACAAATTGTTAACTTGATCCCTGGCTATCTCGTTACCTGACATGCTTGTTACACTGTCATTGTCACTTTTTATGTACAGTAAATACCATTTTGGCTTCAATAATACATACTAATGAGAAGTCAAGCAAAATGACATCTTTATATTGGCTAACTAAAAACATTACAATATGCAAGCTTTTGTGGCAACTCAGACCCTTCTTCGACCTGCTCAGTCCAATTCATGGTCTCAAGAGGCTGAGCCAATCCTGGCAGCATCGGGATCAAGACAGGAACCAACCCTTTTGGGTCATGAGGCCTTAAAAGGGCCTACTCACAATCATCATCATTCCTTAATCTGAGGATTTCTTCCTCTCCTTTGGCCTCGTTGATAACTTATCTCGTGTGCGGTCAAGCCAATTGTGGAGGTGATGCGCCGGCTACATACTCGACGGATGAATGGAGCTGGACCTTTGTGAGTGCCAAGGTTAGCAGCTCTACGTTTACGGTGCTCTCTTTTCTCCCCATTGAGTGACCACTCTAATCATATTATGTGATATCATCTACTGTTACATTCTGCTCTGTACTTGTAATATTTTTATTTTACTATTATATTGTATTGAGTATTGTATTGTATTTTATTTGCGATTTGAGTTTTCATGACAGTTTTAATCGCGCCCCCCTATCGTTTTTTGAAACCCTAATGAAATGTATTCCTATATTTTTTTGCTGCCGATACACCGCTACAATTTTTATTATACCTACTTAACTTTTATCAACAATTACCTAACTCTATATTTATTTTGTAGTTTAAGTTCATTTGTTTTGGTTTCAATAGATGTATTTTTCATATTTTCGATTCTTGTTTTCTTTTTTTCACATCTTCACGCCCCTTTTTTTTGTTACCACAGGTTGAGAACCGCTGGTATTGGGGATTACTCGTGTTCTGTTCTGTGTATTGTATTGTATTGATCCCCTTCTTTTTGACACCCACTGCACGTCCAACTTACCTAGAAAGTGGTCTCTCTTTAAACTGCCTTTCCCAAGGTTTCTTCCATTTTGTTCCCTACAAGGGTTTTTTAAGAGTTTTTCCTCGTCTTCTTAGAGAGCCAAGGCTGGGGTGCTGTCAAAAGGCAGGGCCTGTTAAAGCCCATTGCGCCACTCCTTGTGTGATTTTGGGCTATACAAAAATAAACTGTATTGTAATCTATCGGGAGCGAGCAGTTTCCAGTTCCCGAGTGGAATGCCGAATTTGCTGAGGATGTTCTTCTTTGATCTTTAAAGCTCCAGTTGGGAGCACCTAATGCTTTGTGTTCCACTTGGAGGCTCTCCATAGAGTATTTGCTTTGGGACGTAGGAGTCAGAGACCAGGGTGACATGGCTAAGCCAGCGCAGTTAATGAGAGCCGAGCTGAGTTTGCTCTCTCCAGGACTGCGTTGTTGGTTACTCGATCCTGCCACCGAATCCCAAGGTTCGTTTGAAGTTTCTCTTGCAGGAAATGCTCAAGCAGCCTAATGTCTTTAAAGTTTAACGTTCATGTCTCACACTGTTAAAAGAGTGTGCTCACAACCACTGCACTGTAGACTACCACCTTGGTTGTCCTAGTGAATCCATGGTTCAGTAACACTCGCCGAACGCCGCGTTAGCCACACAAAGCCTGTTAGTGATCTCATCCATGCATGTGGTCTCCGAGTTGAGGGCACTTCACTGCTTTGATCTCTTCGCCACTGGCCTTGATATGGAGCTCTGGAGGAGGATGCCCAGGATCTAACTAGATCATCTCACAATGGGGTCATCTTACAACACCTAAAGGGCAGGTCTTTGAGGATGTCAGTGGACATGTGGACACAAGAAAGCTCCAACCAGACAACTACTAAGCAGGGATTCTGGTTCTGTGATGCTACCACACAAACTGCTTCACCACTTGTGGCATCACTGCATTCAGGGCAAATTGGACACTGCTTCCCTCTCCCAGAAGATGGCGCTGTTGTGATAATAAGTAGTAAACTCACCTCAATGATTTAACGCCAAGGCAGTCCTGGTGGGCTGTAGTGGCTGCAATTTATTAATGAGAATTCATGTGAAGCACGTTATTGCTCAAGGAACCCTTTTATACTTCATTTCAGTGTCACCCTTGTTAGGATTCCCCACCCTCAAGGGCTTATTTTAGTCCTAACCAGCTGCATTCCCTTTTGTTAAATGGCTCGTAATTAGACAAAGGATCCCAATGACAAAGGATCCAGCATTTTCCCATCAAACGTTTTTTCCATCTACAGCTTTGTGTGCTCATTGTGAGTTACCTGCTTTAATAAAATACTTGGAAGGAAACCGAAGAGTACTGTTGATGGGCAAAATCCACCTAAAGCGTCTCTCATGGTGAACCTTGTTCGCCAAAAATCTTTCTGCTAAATTCAGTGTGGTGAACATTTTTTTGCAAGTGTCCTGTGATGCTTTGCGAGGCCGGTGTGACACCTCAGAGCCATAGCAGCCACGAGCAGAACTTTCACATACAGTTTGTCTACTGTAAGGGCCACAAGGCCAAGTGGAAAACAAAAACAGCGGTTTCAGCTACTGAGATGCTGTTGTTGGCACACATTTGGGGTCAGAGGCAGCACCACCATCTCTCACTTTCTTTATCTCTGTGAGCTGATCCAAGCCAGGATCCTTCTTGACGTCACTGGGGCCACACACCGTGGGCAATGGATTTAAGTAATGGAACGGAATATCATAACTGCTTCATGCCACTCACTCACACACACACACACACACACACCCTGCGTATGTCTTCTCATGATGACTCCAACCCCTTCTGACGGCGTCTCTCCCAGGTGAGCACAACCCCACCAGAATTCGGAGGCCACAGACTCCTGCGTTCTGTCCTGCAATGCCTGTGCCTGACATGCGGTGCAATCTGCCTGAGGTAAGAATACTAGTAGGAAAATAAATGACTGCGATGCTGTGCATTATACACGAGGTCTTTATCATCTTCACCATCTTTAGATGTTTTATTGCCATCTGTTACAATAATGACATCTGTCTTCAGTGCACGTGTCTGTGTGAGACAAGCGGTTTTAGAAATGGATGATTATGGGTGGGAGATAAAGAAGTGAGAGTTTGGGTGACAGCATGTGATACTAAATCAGTCAGGGCCATGTGTCACATGGCAACAGGACAGACAGATATGAGTATTAGACAGTAAGTACTGTGTGTGAGTGTGAGAGAGTGTGAGCTGCAAATACTGTATAAGGTAAGTAGTGTGCAAGAGTGAGATGCACACAAGATACTAATGAGTGTGTGAGAGTACGCTACACCTATGAAATAATAGGTTGGGTGTGTGATAGAGTGAGCTGCATATGTCACATAATAAGTCATTTTTGTGAGAGAGTGAGCTGCAAATACTGTATAAGTTAAATAGTGTATGAGAGTGAGATGCACATATTTGTGAGATAATAGATTGGGAGTGTGAGTGAGTGCTCTGCATGCATAAGATAAGAGGCTGGGTATGTGAATGAGTGAGCTGTATATGAAATGCACATAAAATACTAATTAGTGCATGAGAGTGAGCTAATCGTACTGTGTGATACAATAGAATGAGGTTACGTGAATGAGTGAGCTGCATGCGTGAGACGAGTTATTGGATTTGTGACACAGTGAGTAGCTTGCATTAAATAGTAGGTTGGTGTATGAGAGAGTGAGTTGCATGCATATGATGACATTTCGCATGACCCCTTCGGTTTCCAACTTTATGCTCATCACTCTGTCGGAGATTCTCTTCAAAACACTCCTAACACACTCTCCTTTCACAATTACCTCTGCCCCATTTCTCCTTCCGTCCACACCATAGTAGAACAGTTTGCACCCACGACTGGCGTTTCTGGTCTTACTCCCTTTCCACTCGGCCTCCTGTACACACAGTGCATCTGCCTGTCACTGCACTATTAGCTAATACTAATATTAAGAATACTAATTAGTGTAGTTTAGAGTGTGCTGCATACAAGTACCGTATATGAGACAACTGGGGTGTGAGAGTAAGCTGGATATACACTTTGTACATCTTACTCTGTACCTTTCATGTTTGCTATCACAATGTGCTTTACAATGTGTGGCACGGTGGCACAGTGGGTAGCGCTGCTGCCTCGCAGTAAGGAGACCTGGGTTCGCTTCCCGGGTCCTCCCTGTGTGGAGTTTGCATGTTCTCCCCGTGTTTGCGTTGATTTCCTCCCACAGTCCAACGACATGCAGGTTAGGTGCATTGGCGATCCTAAATTGTGCTTGGTGTGTGGGTGTGTGTGTCCTGCAGTGGGCTGGTGCCCTGCCCGGGATTTGATCCTGCCTTGTGCCTTGTGTTGGCTGACCCTGTAGCTAGGATATAGTGGGTTGGACAATGACTGACTGACAATGCGCTTTACACAGCACTATTTAGCACCTTTCACGGAGAGCCTCATGACAAAAAGCTTTACATGTTTTTATATATGGCGTCTTTCATCTTTCTTATCACTAATGTAGTGTGCTTCAACAAAGACTTGCTGTTTGTTTTATACAGTGGCTTTTATATTCACAAATCCAGCACTGTAATAATAATAATAATAATAATAATATGTTACATTAATAGAGCGCCTTTCACAAACTCAAGGTCACTTGAGATCCCACAGAAGACAAAAGTTCATCAAAGAGGAAAGTTTTGAGGTCAGATTTAAAGGTGGAGAAAGAGGAGCAACCTTGGAGAGACTGAGGGGCCTTTCAGACTGAGCACCACAACAAAGCCCTTTACAATGCATTGAGCGCCTTCCTCAGTGAGCGGGGATGGATGGTGAGCAGCAGCGCATCTTAAAGCATTCATGTTTATCTTATTTAGCACTGAATATCAGGGCAGAGTGCGTTTATATTACACCATTCTAATGAGCATCATGATCACAAGGAGATCATGTTAAATTTTGTACCATGACAGGACTAAAGGCGTTTATTATTATATATAGCACCTTTCATAATGAGCATTAACACAAGGTGCTTTACAAAACATTAGGAGTTTATGTGTTGTGGAGGAATTAACCACAAACCAATACTCGAAAAGATTTGGGGAATGACCCCTTATATTGTTCGACGGACAAAGATGAAATAAAAACGGTCAAAATAAATCAAAAACTGATCACATTTGACACAGATAGTCAGATAAATGGCATTTTATATAGAGAAATGAAAAACATGGCAGAAGGAAATGACAAAACGGAGGTGACATCATCGAGAATGGCCGTAAGTGACGTCATCTGAAAAGGCCAGAAGTGAAGTCTTCGGAAGTGGCCGGAAGGTACCGTACAGGAACTGGCAGTGACGTCACAGATGTTTCGTTGTATGGGATGGTGGCCATTTTGAGAGACCGGAAGTAAGGTGGGTGTATTATGGTTTTTCTTCTTTATTTCTGCAGACAGAGAGAGAGAGAGAGACATCAGTGCACGTAACCAACCCCTCATCTTGTGAAATAACACTCACTTTAGGACTTGTTGGCTGCTTCCTAAGCACACGTATCTGTGACAGTGTACAGTGACTTTCATTTTCAGCACCATTCTTTCTTTCTAGAGTAATTCATACAGTGGAACCTTGGTTCACAAACGCCTCGGAACACGTACAAACCAGTTTACGACCAAAAAGTTCGCCAAACTTTTGCATCTGTTCACAACCACAGACTCGGTATACGAACAAACCAGTTTCCCTTTCGGTTTGTGTGCACCGATGATTTTCGCACGTGTTCAGTCTCTCTCTGTGCACTGCGTGCGTGCATTGTTGCAATGTTACTTTTCTTGGTTGTTCAAGGTTTTCTTAGTGTTATTCA
This sequence comes from Polypterus senegalus, assembly GCF_016835505.1. Taxonomy (NCBI): domain Eukaryota; kingdom Metazoa; phylum Chordata; class Cladistia; order Polypteriformes; family Polypteridae; genus Polypterus; species Polypterus senegalus. The sequence goes on along the minus strand of NC_053163.1, from coordinate 148,181,848 downwards.
ATGTTTTTACATTTAGTTTACTATTACACTGTGCATTCTCTGGTGTAATTAACTATATTTGTGCTTAAAAACTTAAAAAAATATATATTTACATATAGTTTGTACGGTCTGGAAGGGATTAATTGTATTTACATACAATCCTATGGGGGAAATTACTTCGGTTCACGACCAAATCGGGTTGCCACCAGAGTTTTGGAACGAATTATGGTCGTGAACTGAGGTTCCACTGTACTTGATTTTATATAGTGACTTTTATTTTCTGTACTTTTCTTTTTGCAGAAAATATCATAGATTATTACATATAGTAACCTTCATTTTTGACACTGTTATTTTTTAGAGCACAATAAATACTTTATCTTATATAATGACTTTCATCTTGTGCACTATATATATATATATATATATATATATATATATATATATATATATATATAGTCACAATATTGAGACATACTCAGATAAAGATTTGGGGCAGCCACCCGTATAATCTGGTATCCTGGCTGCAAAGTTGGTCTTTTATGAAATTACACAGCACTGAAGTGCATACAAACGAGTCCAAAACAAGACTGAGGATTCAGGGAAAAGGGACAGGCTTTTAAAGGGGAAGACAGGAAGTGAGGTCATAAGGATCAGACTCATGTTCTTTAGTCATTGGTTCGAGCCCGGACGTGACATCACAGGGGCCGGAGCCTTTAAGGTCTCCTTCCATTGGCTTGGTCCCGGAAGTGACGTCAAGAGAGCCAGATGGAATCTCCTGGAAATCGTCTACAGGAAAGAGAGAAAAAGAGTCAGTGCACTCTGCCAGCTCCCGGGATGCCTCAGAACTGCCATCACTCAAGCCCTTTAGCTGCCTCCCATGTGCACACGTGTGACAATATATATATATATATATATAGTATATATATATATATAAATATATATATACAGTATATATATATATATAAATATAAACTTTCATTTTTAGTACTGTTCTTTTTACAGACAACTTCATAGATTATTATGAATAGTGACTTTCATTTTGAGCACAATTTATAGTTTATTATACAGGCTGAGTCAAAATTATGTTAACATTTGAATGGCCGAAACAATTTATTCACAAAACATACTTCATATGTGCAGGTGATTTTCAGGAATGTCTCAAGATGTTCGCCATCATGTTCAACACATGTACCATATGTGGCACATAAATTGTCCAGAAAAATTGTATAAAAGTATATACGTAGTGGTACCATTAGTGTTAAGTCATCCTGTATATATAGTAACTTTCATTTTTACTACTGTTCCTTTTTACAGACAACTTCATAGATTATTATAAATAGTGACTTTCATTTTATGCACAGTTTATAGTTTATTGTATATAGTAACTTTCATTTTAAGTACTGTTCTTTTTTCTAGTACAGTTCATAGTTTATTATAGATTGTGACTTTTAGCATTGTTTTTGTATAGCACAATTCATTGTCTATTATATATGGTCAGTCAGTCATTATCCAATCCACTATATCCTAACACAGGGTCACGGGGGTCTGCTGGAGCCAATCCCAGCCAACACAGGGCACAAGGCAGGAAACAAACCCCAGGCAGGGCACCAGTCCACCGCAGGGTACACACACACACACTAGGTACAATTTAGGATTGCCAATGCACCCAACCTGCATGTCTTTGGACTGTGGGAGGAAACCCATGCAGAAGCCAACCCAGGTCTCCTTACTGTGAGGCAGCAGCGCTACCCACTGCGCCACTGTGCCACCCCATTATATATGGTGTTTTTTTTATTTTTGGCACAATTCACAGTTTATTATGAATAATGGTTTTCATTTTTAGCACTGTTCTTTTTTACAGCACAATTCATAGTTTATCATTTATAGTGACTTTAAGTTTTTTAGCACAATTCATAGTTTAGCATATATTGTGATTTTCATTTTACCACTCGTTCGTTTTTCTAGTACAGTTCATAGTTTATTATATATAGTCACTTTTATATTTTGCACAGTTATTTTTCTTGCAGAATTCATAGTGAACATATCTCAAAGTGTTAAACATTTTTGAAATAAATATTTATTTATGTATTTATTTATTGGTAAAACATGACTAGAAATAAAACATTAAAACAAACAGGACCGTCTTCATCATCATCATCACCTTCAGCTGTGCCTCACTTAGGCCAGGATGGCTGTTTTCGTGGAATTCCACTCACCCGTGTGCAGAGCCCATTCGCAGTGGTCCAGCTGATCCCCCGCCCCAGTCCTGAATGAGACCCCAGCCTTGCTGGATGATGACTGAGAAGAACTTTTTATGCAACTGACAGCGAGGCAGGGACAGATGTCATGTGAATGCACCCGTGCGGTCAAATAAGCTGTAAAGTGTTCTTAAAATGTAAAACTGCCGACCACATACGGAGTAGAAGAGGGAGGAGGGATAAGTAAATAGAGAGCTGCGTCACTTTGATGGCAGAAAACAGGGCGTCACTCCTGCAAATGACACCTAAAAGGCCCGAGTCCTTGTCAAAGTGAGCGCTCCGTCTGCATGAAGAAGTTCAAACAGTCCGTCTCCGGAAGGCACCAACTTAATTAAGAAGACAGACAGCGATGTGTCGTGCACCGCAGAGCCAGTGGTGGGTTGTCCGCCCCCCGTCACCTCGTGTCCCTCATTTTTCTCCTCACACCTGCCCCCATTTCCTCTGTCCCATAATTCATTCCATGTGGGGGGCTGGGCTAGGGTGTCGGCGAGATGGCTTTTGACCCTTTCTTGAATTATTTTCATCAGCCTAAGAGAGTAATTGTTAGATTAGTCCGAATTATCAGAAAGCTAGTCAGGCCAACTTTGAGCCTGTCATTGGTTTGTATATAGCGCCTTTCCAGGTGAATAATGCTGCACTTTGCCAAATGTACAAACTTTTGCACTGGGGTCATATGTGAAACTTGAACCTTTAAGGGTTTCTGGGGTCCCAGAAAATATAAACTTCTCAATGCAGGTGAGTATAGGCCAGAGCCTGTCCTAGCAAGCAGCCGACACATGGCAACATAGTGCTATGTTATTTAATGTTGACTTATTTTATTTTCTTACTGTGTCTTTCATTTTTCTATTCTTCATTATGTAAAGCACTTTGAGCTAATTTTTGTATGAAAATGTGCTATAGAAATAAATGTTGTTGTTGTTGCTGTTGATCTGTGTCGATCGCTAGGAAAACTGAGGCTTTGAAAATAATAATAACAAAAACTGCGTTAACAGGGCAATAAAATAATTGTAGGCGTTGATTAATTAATGCGTTAACACGATAATAACACGTCAACTTGCCCAGCCCTAATAATTACTTAGGATTGTTTCTAGGGGTCCCAACAAATTTGTCTGGGCCATGCTAAAATCTCTTTGTCGAATAAGGGTGTTGTACCGTGTTAGCCATTATGAACTTAATAAAAAGTCAAACAAAATGACACCTTTTATTGGCTAACTAAAAAGATTACAATATGCAAGCTTTCGAGCCTGAGTTGCATTCGAAAGCTTGCATATTGTAATCTTTTTAGTTAGCCAATAAAAGGTTTGCTTGACTTCTCACTTTGTAGAATAAGCAACACTTGATCGCTTGTCACGCTATCTTTGCTTTACTTGATGACATATGAAAGGCATGCAGGTATGCAGGGGGCAATGGCTTTTCATGTCATCATTTTTCAGGAGGGGCAGATGGCACTTTTTTAATGAGTTGTGAGGGGACCACCAAATCTGGCCACATCTGTAACTTAATCACTTTGGGCCTGTGGCACACACACATGCACACAAGTCCCCACACTCAGTTTTTGTGATGGTGCCTGGAATGAAAGGCACTATATAATGAATGATTGACAGGGTGAGGGTCTTTCAGATTCCCATTCAACGCTGACCGTCCATTCTGCTCTGCTTCCAAGGTCTGTCACTGACTGACAGTGTGAGCCAATGCCTACATGGCCGGTCACTAGACAGGCGACTCCACTTTCTGGACATTTGAGGAATCCATGGGTCTCAAACATCAACTCCTCGCTCAATGGATTGTCAGAGTCAAGAAGAAACAACTTCTGTCACTCACAGGCTCAATGAGAGAACAGAGCAACACCTTTGAATCACTGGAAGGGGAACGGCGTTTGTTTATATGGAATCCCCTCAGGGAGCAGACAGGTGTGTAAACAGAGAAAAAAAGTGAAGCCTTGTCAGAACGCCAGCGGCCGGGCAGGCTGGTGGGCGCGTACATCTGAGGCCCTGCTTCTGTTCCCTCAAGGTGTTACAGTGAGTATGACGGGCTGGTGGGCCTCTTCACCAAGGTGATAAAACTGACCGCCACTCCTGTTTAATAAGCTCTGAATGGGGCGGCTGCCACGTATTCCATAGCGGGTATTGGTGCCCACCATCTCACGGTACCCCTTGTGAGACTTGCCCGGACACCACCAGTCGGAAACCACATCTTTATAAAATTCACACGTTTATTTAACATAAAAAAACACAGTCCCAAACACGACACAAAGCACACAGCAATAATCTCCCACAATGAACTCAGTCCTTAGCCGCAAATCCCACTCCTGACTCTAGCTGTTCGAGTATAAGGAGGCGGTGCCTTTTATTCCCACCCGGATGTGCTCCAGGTGGCTGGTGACGATCTCCCAGCAGCACTCCCTGGTGTGGCGGAAATGTTGCCCTTTGCCCCGGAAGCACTCCGGGCATCCCTGGCAGGTTCCTCCGCCATCTTGTCAAGTGTGGTGGAAGTAAAGTTCTCCCGGGTTCTAGGAGGCTTAAGGCTCCCCCTTGGCTGTGGCCATGGGTCCCAACGAGTTGGAATGTCTCTCCTCCTCTCCCGTGGTCCTCTCCTGCTCCAGGGCGGTTGTGTCCTCCTGACCCGGAAGCTTTTAATGTCTCTATCTGGGCATCCCGGCCAGGTAAGAACCCCAGACATCTGTGACACCCTCATCTAGGACCAGGCAGGAGCCAAGTGATTCCATTCAAATTCTGCTAAGCTTGTTGTCTATATGCATATGGCATCAGATTCTCCTATTTGGTCAGTCAGGCTTTTTTGTATATAGCACCTTTCAAAATGTCTATCACTCAGTGAACTTTGCAGATCACTATATTATTCGGATGATTTTAAGTGACACGTGAAAAGGGCAGCTGTAGGACAGGCCAAGCAAAGGGTGGCACAGAAGCATTAAATAAAGTGACGACAGCCTGAGGAAGTGAAAGACACAAGAGAAGTGATGACATGAACTGATCGAGCATGTTGGGCAGCAATCAATCGACTGTTGAGCTTTGTCAGGCTCAATGGCCTGTTCTCATCATGTTCTAATTAATTGTGCTCTGTTGTGTGTTGATCACGCAAGTATGAATTGTACTGAACTCTGTGCACCTTTCATAGGTGTCTCTGTTCAGGAGGGTTTGAAATGTAATGTAGAAAGGTGCAGCTTGAAAAGATTCAATAACAAAAGTATGTGGAAAGGGGTACTGTGTAACCACAAATTGCTCTGCTAATTTGTATTTTATATAGTGCCTTTCATAGGTACCTATGTGCATGATGGTTCAAGTTTTAATGTATGAAGGTGTAGCTTGAAGGCAGATCTGTGAGTAAGTGAATACGTAAAGGTGTAGCCTGACAGGATGGGATTTACAAAAAGTTTGGGGAAGGGCTACTGTGATATTACAAAACATTCTATTTGTCTTTACGTTATATAGTGCCTTTCATAGGTACCTACGGGCATGAAGGTTTGAGTCTGAATATATGAATTTCTAGGCGCAGCCAAGGCGTTGAGGAGGTCCGGTTTGGTGGACTCAGGATTGGGTCACTGCTTTTTGCAGATGATGTTGTCCTGTTTGCTTCATCAGGCTGTGATCTTCAGCTCTCTCTGGATCGGTTCGCAGCTGAGTGTGAATCAGCACCTCCAAATCCGAGACCATGGTCCTCAGCCGGAAAAGGGTGGAGTGCCCTCTCAGGGTTGGAGGCGAGATCCTGCCCCAAGTGGAGGAGTTCAAGTATCTTGGGGTCTTGTTCACGAGTGAGGGAAGAATGGAGCGTGAGATCAACAGGCGGATCGGTGTGGCATCCACAGTGATGCGGGCTCTGCATTGGTCTGTCGTGGTGAAAAAGGAGCTGAGCCGTAAGGCAAAGCTCTCAATTTACCGGTCGATCTATGTTCCTACCCTCACCTATGGTCATGAGCTGTAGGTAGTGACCGAAAGAACGAGATTGTGAATACAAGCGGCTGAAATGAGTTTCCTCCGCAGGGTGTCTGGGCTTTCCCTTAAAGATAGGGTGAGAAGCTCAGTCATCCTGGAGGGGCTCAGAGTAGAGCCACCATTGAGAGGAGTCAGATGAGGTGGCTCGGGCATCTGATCAGGATGCCTCCTGGATGCCTCCCTGGTGAGGTGTTTCGGGCACGTCTAACCAGGAGGAGGCCCCGGGGAAGACCCAGGACATGCTGGAGGGACTATGTCTCTCGGCTGGCCTGGGAACGCTTTGGGATTCCCCCAGAAGAGCTAGAAGAGTTGGCTGGGGAGAGGAAAGTCTGGGCATCTCTGCTCAAGTTGCTGCCTCCGCGACCCGATCTCGGATAAGCAGAAGAGGATGGATGGATGGATGGATGAATATAAAGGTTGAAGGGATTGGATAAAAAAGTGTTTGGAAGGGCTACTGTGTTACCAGAAATAATTCTGTTATGTCTAGGGAGAGAATCTGCACTTCATCAAAAGAAGTTATGAAGCGTCCTACACACAGTGCTAATGAGTAGGAGTTCATGTTTGAGAATGAGTGACGTCACGATTTTATGGCACCCGAGCTGCAAAATGGCACTCATAAAGTCCATCATTTTCAGACCTGTTTAGTCCTGATGAGAATCGTGGGGGTCTGCTGCAGCCTATCCCAGTTAGCACAGGGTGCAAGGCAGGAAGAAACTATGAAGAGGGTGCCAGTCTATCACAAGGGCAAACACACACACTTGGGCCAATTTAGCATTGCCAATTCCCTTAACCAGCTCGTCTTTGGACTTTGGGAATAAGGACAGGAAAAGGACACATTGATTGCAATGGCCTGCACCCGCACTAGTAACATGCAGACTTATCCTGCTTAACTGGAAGAATCCCAGCCCACCTTTTATGAGTTAGTAGGTAACTGATGTTCTGTACAATTTGAAATCTGAAAAAAAATCAAATTCTCACTTGTTCAAAGCTTTTTCTAAATAAGTAAAGAATTAATTAATTAAATTTTTGAATAAGAATTTATATTGGAGGGCAGGGAGAAGAACATTTTCCCTTCTTTTTCTTTCTTTTTTTCTCCTTTTCTTATTATTTTTACCCATTCTGTTTCAGTTGGAGGTTGAATTCTGATTTGTTATTTTTTGTTGTTCCTGCTTTCTTTTTTTAACTTTCTGATATTTTTTTCTATTCTTTTTTTTGGTTTGACTATAAAATCATTTCTTGTATTTCTTGCACGTTCAACTTGATTGTAATGCAATATTATTTGTTTCTAATAAAAAAAAAGAAAAGGAATAAACCTGAGTCAAATTCAGGGTGACATTTAACGATCCATTTTTGCAGCGTAATGTCATTTTATTCACTAGATGGCGTCATGATACTGTCTTGAGTGATATTCCATCTTAACATTAGAATCCCTGAAGCGTACGAAAAAACTTGTAATCCCGGGCCACCTTAAATTCCTTTGCACCTCTCAATCAGCGTCTTTTGTTTTGTAAATGTGCTGATCAGCACAAGCAGCCTGATATCCCATCCCCCCCCAACCAACGGAGCTCAGACTCAGGCAAAAATATCTCTAGGATCAAGTCTTATTTATATGGGTGTGAGGTGCCTGGAGTTGCACTGGGTAAATAATATATCATTATTTGGAACACATGCATTTCATGTGTGTTCCATGTTTACAATGATCATTGTAAATGTAGGATGACAGGAAATGATCGACACAGGCAATGCTGACAAAGTACACGTGCAATGTTGTAGTAAGTCTATATGTTTAATATGTCACTGTGTCTCGTACAAATATAATTTTATAAATCTACTTTTCTTTCTACTCACATGCATAGCTAACACAAAACCAGATTTAGCACAAGGGCACAACATTTAAAACTGCTAGGCAAGCATTAGAAGACAAGACAGGGACAACTGTGAAATAGGCATTGTATACTATTTTTGTGTGTCAAAGTCAGCATGAAATTGCATCCTCTTTGCCTTGTTTGGAATGGCATGATTCACTGAAGTGGGAGCCTACACATGAAGAAAGTGTATAAAGCCTTGGAACATTGCCCGGCACACCTTTGAAGCCGACGAACGGGAGATACCGTCATCCGATCCTAAAAATCCATCCAACACAGTGACGAAAATGGTAGACTCTATACATCGGGCACCCACTCTGGTTCTGGTCATGGCTTCCTTCGTCTGTTATGCCACGTAAACCGTCATTAAACAAAGGTAAGTTATTTCTCCTATGTGATCTCTGACCGGCGTATCACTAAGGAAGGGGTATCGCCTTTTTATATTATATTTATATAGTTTTGGGTTATGTAACTCACCACAATTACAAAAGAACTTATTCCAACAAAGGAACTAACGCCCCCTGCTGGATACAAATGCTACTTCAGTACACAAATGACTTTAGCTGCAGGTGGATGCTCCTGTTGCACCCCACACAATGGTTGTTATGGTTCTGCCTTTGTCAAGAAACAGTTTCATAAGCTTTATGACCTTAGTCTCGGAAAGTCTATCTCCCATGGGGTGACTGGGATCTTTTCCTGAATAAAATCAAACAGAGGAACTCTGTAGTCTAGTTGTCACTTTATGCTGTAGGAAGACAAGTAGATAAATCAGGGTAAACAACTTTCAATCTGGCTTTTATATAAGTAACATATACTGTACATGTTTTCCATATAAAGACCATCAAAAAACATAATCACAAATAGAACTTTGCACAATACCTTGGCGAGATCTGTAAGCCCTGCTGTTTCGCTGAAGAACACGTGTGGTGCAGACTGACTGGCAGGATGATGCCCGACCTGTTGCTGCATCCAAACGGTGCCATCTTTTGCCTTTACTCCTGGTGCAGCTGCGTTGTTCTTATATGTGAGTGGACATTTCTTGTGGGAAGGGCTTCTCTTCTCTTTCTCTGATGTAGAACCCTCATCCTCATCTGAGTTCACCTCTGTTATAGCACGTCTTTATTTGAAAACAGCAGTGTGAGATCAGGGGGAGCATGAACGTGACTGAGAGAATAAAACATCCATCCATCCATCTTCTTCTGCTTATCCGAGGTCGGGTCGCGGGGGTAGCAGCTTAAGCAGAGAGGCCCAGACTTCCCTCTCCCCGGCCACTTCTTCCAGCTCTTCCGGGAGAATCCCAAAGGCGTTCCCAGGCCATCCGTGAGACATAGTCCCTCCAGCGTGTCCTGGGTCTTCCCCGGGGCCTCCTCCCGGTTGGACGTGCCCAGAACACCTCACCAGGGAGGTGTCCAGGAGGCATCCTGATCAGATGCCGAGCCACCTCATCTGACTCCTCTCGATGAGGAGCAGCGGCTCTACTCTGAGCCCCTCCCAGATGACTGAGCTTCTCACCCTATCTTTAAGGGAAAGCCCAGACACCCTGTGGAGGAAACTCATTTCAGCCGCTTGTATTCGCGATCTCGTTCTTTTGGTCACTACCCATAACTCATGACCATAGGTGAGGGTAGGAGCGTAGATCGACTGGTAAATTGAGAGCTTTGCCTTACGGCTCAGCACCTTTTTCACCACGACAGACCGATGCAGCGCCCGCATCACTGCGGATGCCGCACCGATCCGCCTGTCGATCTCACGCTCCATTCTTCCCTCACTCGTGAACAAGACCCCGAGATACTTGAACTCCTCCACTTGGGGCAGAATCTCTCCTCCAACCCTGAGAGGGCACTCCACCCTTATCCGGCTGAGGACCATGCTCTCGGATTTGGAGGTGCTGATTCTCATCCCAGCCGCTTCACACTCAGCTGCGAACCGATCCAGAGAGCTGAAGATCACGGCCTGATGAAGCAAACAGGACAACATCATCTGCAAAAGCAGTGACCCAATCCTGAGTCCACCAAACCGACCCCTTCAACACCCTGGCTGCGCCTAGAAATTCTGTCCATAAAAGTTATGAACAGAATCGGTGACAAAGGGCAGCCCTGGCGGAGTCCAACTCTCACTGGAAGCGGGCTCGACTTACTGCGGCAATGCGGACCAAGCTCTGACACCGGTTGTACAGAGACCGAACAGCTCTTATCAGGGGTCCGGTACCCCATACTCCCGAGCACCCCCACAGGATTCCCGAGGGACACGGTCGAATGCCTTTTCCAAGTCCACAAAACACATGTAGACCGGTCGGGCAAACTCCCATGCACCCTCCAGGACTCTGCTAAGGGTGAAGAGCTGGTCCACTGTTCCGACCAGGACTAAAACCACACTGTTCCTCCTGAATCCGAGGTTCACTATCCGGCGGACCCTCCTCTCCAGAACCCCGAATAGACTTTTCCAGGGAGGCTGAGGAGTGTGATCCCTCTATAGTTGGAACACACCCTCCGGTCCCCTTTTAAAGAGGGGACCACCACCCCGGTCTGCCAATCCAGAGGCACTGTCCCGATGTCCATGCGATGTTGCAGAGACGTGTCAACCAAGACAGTCCTACAACATCCAGAGCCTTAAGGAACTCCGGCGATCTCATCCACCCGGGGCCCTGCCACCAAGGAGTTTTTGACCACCTCGGTGACTTCAGTCCCAGAGATGGGAGAGCCCACCTCAGAGTCCCCAGGCTCTGCTTCCTCGTGGAAGGCATGTTAGTGGGATTGAGGAGGTCTTGAAGTACTCCTCCCACCGACCCACAGCGTCAGTGAGGTCAGCAGCGCACCATCCCCACCATATACGGTGTTGACACTGCACTGCTTCCCCTCCTGAGACGCCGGACGGTGGACCAGAATCTCCTGAAGCCGTCCAAAGTCGTTCTCCATGGCCTCTCAAACTCCTCCCATGCCCGAGTTTTGCCTCAGCAACAACCGCGCTTCGCTTGGCCTGCGGTACCTATCAGCTGCCTCCAGAGACCCACAGGACAAAAAGTCCTATAGGACTCCTTCTTCAGCTTGACGGCATCCCTCACGCGGTGTCCACCAACGGGTTGGGATTGCCGCCACGACAGGCACCGACCACCTTGCGGCCACAGCTCCGGTCAGCCGCCTCAACAATAGAGGCACGGAACATGGCCCATTCGGACTCAATGTCCCCACCTCCCTGGGAAGTTCTGCGGAGGTGGGAGTTGAAGCTACTTCTGACAGGGGACTCTGCCAGCCGTTCCCAGCAGACCCTCACAACACGTTTGGGCCTACCAGGTCTGACCGGCATCTTCCCCCACCATCGAAGCCAACTCACCACCAGGTGGTGATCAGTTGACAGCTCCGCCCCTCTCTTCACCCGAGTGTCCAAGACATATGGCCGCAAGTCCGACGACACGACCACAAAGTCGATCATCGACCTGAGGCCTAGGGTGTCCTGGTGCCAAGTGCACATATGAACACCCTTATGCTTGAACATGGTGTTCGTTATGGACAATCCGTGACGAGCACAGAAGTCCAATAACAAAACACCGCCGGGTTCAGATCGGGGCCATTCCTCCCAATCACGCCCTTCCAGGTCTCACTGTCATTGCCCACGTGAGCATTGAAGTCTCCCAGCAAAACGAGGGAATCCCAGAAGGTATGCCCTCTAGCAACCCTCAGAGACTCCAAAAGGGTGGATACTCCAAACTGCTGTTGGCATACGCACAAACAACAGTCAGGACCCTTCCCCACCCGGCGGAGGGAGGCCACCCTCTCGTCCACCGGGTAAACCCCAATGCACAGGCTCCAGTGGGGGGCAATAAGTATGCCCACACCTGCTCGGCCTCTCACGGGGCAACTCCAGAGTGGTAGAGAGTCCAGCCCCTCTCAAGGAGATTGGTTCCAGAGTCCAAGCTGTGCGTCGAGGTGAGTCCGACTATATCTAGCGGAACCTCTCGACCTCGCGCACTAGCTCAGGCTCCTTCCCCTTCAGAGAGGTGACATTCCACGTCCCAAGAGCCAGTTTCTGTAGCCGAGGATCAGACCGCCAAGGTCCCCGCCTTCGGCCACCACCCAACTCACACTACACCCAACCTCCTTGGCCCCTCCCATAGGTGGTGAGCCCATGGGGAGGAGGACCCACGTTACCTCTTCGGGCTGTGCCTGGCCGAGCCCCATGGGTGCAGGCCCGGCCACCAGGCGCGCCATCGAGCCCCACCTCCAGGCCTGGCTCCAGAGGGGGGCCCCGGTGACCCGCGTCCGGGCAAGGGAAAACGTCGTCCAAAGGTTTCAGCTCATCATTGGAGGTTTGTTGAACCGCTCTTTGTCTCATCCCTCACCTAGGACCAGTTTGCCTTGGGTGGCCCTACCAGGGGCATAAAGCCCCGGACAACATAGCTCCTAGGATCATTGGGACACGCAAACCCCTCCACCACGATAAGGTGACGGTTCAAGGAGGAGAGAAGAGAATAAATAAAACTGAATAAAAAAAAAAAAAACGCTAACCTTTATAAGTACAATACATTTACACTGGCTGTTACAGACTCAAATCAAATGTATATTTTTATTATACAATAGTAACAATAAGAACAGCTCACTACTCAAAACATTAAATCTTGAAAGTGCCCAAAATCGATCCCACGACCTCTCAATTATGAGTCAGCAATTCTTACCGCTGCACTACCCAAATGGAGTCAGACTCGTATCCTAACCCGATTTCTTTTTCTTCAGTTATATTCTTGAATAAAAGAGCACTTGTTTTGTTATATGTATACCATTTGTTAAAGTGTTTATTTGATTTTTGGACTTCAGTGTTCAAACATTATACACTTCATGTCAAAATTTTGTCATTAATACTAAAACATGAAAAAAGTATTAAAGGTATTTATTCAACATTTATTGTGTGTGTTGTCTTTCTACTTTCCCCTTTTGTATTCTTTATTGTGTAGCCTTTGTCAGAATGCCTCAAATCTCCCAGACTTACTACTGTTTATCAGGTATTGTACCACATAACTTCTCCCCGCCTTCCCTTCTACATCTATAACCTCAGACAATTAGGTGTAGTAAAAGACAAACTGGAGTTATGTTACATCTTAAATAATGTATTATCGATAATATTCATTAATAATAACAATATGCAAACAGTTCAATATCCTGCTCCTTGCAGGAAAAGAAGGCACTCCAGCGTGTAATTAAAACTGCACAGCACATCTCTGGATCAACCTTCATCTCCCTACAGGACATCTACACTAGTAGGGTCATCAGGATGGTGCACGACATTATTAAAGACAATACTCATCCTCAACACGCGCTTTTCACGCTGCTTCCCTCAAGGAGGTGCTACAGGAGTGTGAAATCACAAGCAATCAGACTCCTCAACAATGCTAAAAGTTAAAGTCAATCCAAACCACAACTCATAGCCTCATAAATGGTACTGACTGCTGCGGTATGTCATCAGGCACTGTGCACCTTTTTTTGTAATCTTATAATTGTAATTGCTATTTGTTTTTATACTTGTCTTTCTGTCTTTGTATATGAAGGTGAGCAAGCAAAGTAAGAATTTCATTACATGGTTTTAACATGTGTTTTTACTGTGTATATGACAATAAACTTCTTGTATCTTGTATGCAAAGTACAAGTGAATACTGGCAACCATACAACCTGATAAATGGTGATGTGCAGTGTTAGGTGGCACACAGACTTGTTACTTACTTAAAATGTCTTTAGTTAAGTTCCCATTTTTCATCATCTATCTTCAGTACAGGCCGTATGCCTGTCTCAGTATGGCTGCTGAGCTGTGCTCTTCATTGTGTTGTCCTTTTCAGTTCATGGTGTGAAATGCTCCTCCAAAGTTGGTAAGAGAGAGAGAGGGAGGGGTAAAGAAAGCAAATTTATAGATGTTCTGTCCAACCCCTACAGCCAATAGGATGTCATGGTACTTAAAGGCTTCTGATACAAGCCAATTCCAAACAGCTCTACTTCAAACCAATGGGGCAGAGATCACCTTCACACCTGCCCCCTTTTCAATAGAATTTTTCTGCCTGCTTGGAAAAACTTAAACAAGACGTGCAAAGATGGTCTACCCTCCTTTTTACTTTAGCAGGGAGATTTAACACTATCAAGATGAATATCCTCCCTAAGGTTATATTTATATTATTAACAAATCATCTTTTAAGAAATTAGAGTCAATCAGAATTTCATTTATTTGGAATTCAAAATATCCTCATATCCAAAGGGCGACTCTACAACGACCTAAATCCTCTAAAGGTGGCTTCGTCCTACCTAATTTTCAATTTTATTACTGGGTGGCAAACATACCAACTATAAAAACCTGAACACTGAACAAACAGACGAACACACACTAGCTAGGTCTGCAATAGAAACTAAATCCTGTAGCACTTCTTTAAATGTCTTGCTTTGTACCACAATAAACACAAGGTATTGTCAATATACTAACAACCCAATTGTCCTGCATTCACTCATAACATGGAACCAATGTAGGAAGCACGTCAAGTTAGAGAATATATTATCTGTGGCACCTCTGCATGATAACCACCTTTCTTCCACCCCCTCAAACTTACACAGTTTTTAATTAGGTGCTTATCAATTCCAAAGTGAATGTTCCACTTGATGGACTTGCATCCAATCCAAAATTATTTCCTCATTAATGCTACCAGGACAGGCTAAGACTCCCTCACAACTGATTAGTCAAGTCTAAGAATGAACAGCTGCCACGTGAACCATTTTGAGTAAATAGGTTGGGAAGATGGATGGATGGATGAATTAATATTATTTAGGCTGTGAAGATTATCAGTGTGTCTAGATAGATAGATAGATAGATAGATAGATAGATAGATAGATAGATAGATAGATAGATAGATAGATAGATAGATAGATAGATAGATAGAGTGAAAGGCACTATAGATAGATAGATAGATAGATAGATAGATAGATAGATAGATAGATAGATAGATAGATAGATAGATAGATATGAAAGGCACTACATGATAGATAGATAGATAGATAGATAGATATGAAAGGCACTACATGATAGATAGATAGATAGATAGATAGATAGATCCTTTATTAATCCCAATAGGATGAAATTCACATAATCCAGCAGCAGTATACTGATACGAAGAAACAATATTAAATTAAAGAGTCATAAAAATGAAAAGAATTAAAATAAAATTAATGTTAGCATTTACTCCCCCGGGTGGAATTGAAGAGTCGCATAGTGTGGGGGAGGAACGATCTCCTCAGTCTGTCAGACTAATGGTGGATTAACATCCAGTGTAGGGTTGTTCATGTTGTGATGGCACTGGCAAGTTCCACCGAATTAGGAATGGAGTCACCACCACTATGAGCTGGCATTCCATCATGTAAATGATCAGCTTCAGTACAAGCAGCAGGGGTACCTATTAAAAACAGGAAGCCTACAAAATCACAAATGAACTGCATCTAGAGCAAGGTCAGCTCCAATCCTGGAGGGCCACAGCGGTTGCAGGTTTTTATTCCAACTCAGTTGCTTCATTAGAAGCCAATCCTCCCCAATTACAAATCTAATTTAATTTCATGCCTTGTTAATGTTTTAACTCTCCCATGTCAGTTCATTCTTAAATCATAGATTGTTTTTCTTTTCTAATGATACATGTATCATCCAAATGATCTGAAGCCTAAAATGAGTCATTGATAAGTCATTTTCAGTTTCCTTTGAAAAGAGGGGGACAAATATTTTAAAGCATAATTCTGCCGCTGGATTATTTTCACAATATCTGTGAAAGTACAATATAAATGAATAAATGCAGAGTAAATACAAAAACACATCAGCAGGTTTAGTTTTTCAGCAGTTGGATGACTCTCTTCACCCTTCCTACCTCTAGTTCAGTAGAGACATTGCCAGCTCAGGAATTTTACAAGGTTTGTATTGCTTTGTTGTTAAATGACCTTTTTAACGCAAAAGCGAATGGTCAGTAACAATGTGCTGAAAATGCATGTTGATCATCTGTCTCTCGTTTTTAAAAGGATTTCTCTTGTGCGTAGTGGCAGGCGAATTATTGTCAACAAAACACAGACGCCTGAGAGATAAACTGAAACGTTACTCACTCGTGATTTTTCTGTCCATACTGTGAAAGGTTTTGTTGAACAGCACATGCAGACTTCAGGGGCCTCATGCATAATGCCATGCATAGAACTCACACTATAACATGGTGTAAGCACAAAAGCGGGAATGTGCGTACACACAGAAAAATCCAGATGCATAAGTCTGTGCGTACGCAAACTTCCATGTTCTTCCGCTACATAAATCCCTGTCAGCGTGAAAAGTAACGTACGTGCACGCGCTTGCTGTCCCGCCCCAACTCCTCCCAGAATCACGCCTCTTTGAATATGCAAATCAATATAAATAGCCCTTAAGCTCAGCCTTCTGTGAAAAGGCAATGGGGAAAACACGGGGGAAAATAGAAGAATTTCAGCAAATACCAAGTGGAGGCAAAGAAAAACTTACTATTTGTTGGCTTAAACAGTGACATAAACAACAAAAGGAAGCTGATCGAGTGACATAGCGCATCAGAGAAACTCGAAGGCTCAAGTTCACAAAGTCGCACAGTGCTTGAAATAAAGAAGTTGTCAGATATCAAAGTCGCCATGAAAAGGTGAGTCGTAGCCCACCGTCTGAGTGTCATATGAAAGCTTATTAAGGTACAGAGAAAAAAAAATAGGCACACAGTGGGAAAAAGCATGAAATGTCAACTTTAATCTCAAGATTTCCACTTTAATCACGTAGTTTATTTTGTCATTAAAGTAGAACATCATAAACTTCATCTTAAAATCGTTAAATTTACTAGTTTCTCAAATCCCATCGTAACTAAAGTACCACATTAAATACTTTGTTTTGTATTTGATCTTCTGTGTGCTCTGTGTGTGAATCACTACGTGCTTCTTAAACTGACTTTCTCTTCCTCCGACAGGACACAGAATCCATTACATTCATGATATTACTGCTCTCTGAATAATTAAAATACTGAGATGTATACTTGATATCATTTTCATGATGATAGGAGTTAAATCATGTTATTAAACACGGGAACACGGTGGCGCAGTGATTGTTCATGTCTCATGCAAGATGCTTGCTGCGCCGTGCGTGACCTTCGATGAAATACTTTATTGTAGCAGTACTGTGTCTTTCAAACGTGCTAACCTCTAATTCCTCTCCTTACTTTTCTTTCTCCAACTACCCAATCGCCACACAATCAGCTCTGTAATAGACATTAAGCCATCTGTAAGCTTAGAACGCCGATTCTTCATCACTTTTAAGGAACATTGAAATATCTTCGTAATATGTGTTTAATTGTTCTATCCATCTATCCTTCCAGTGTTGCACCAGTCCCAGCAAGAATACAGCGCAAGGCAGGAACAATCTGTGAACAGAGCACCAGCGGCTCGCTAGCACTGCAACACCATGTCCTGGCATGTTTAATTATTAACAATATAGATTATTTAAATGAAGTTAAAGTTTTATCTGTATAATATAATAAACATAGTTTGCTGCATTTCATCTTAAAAATGATATCGTCATCATATGTGAATACGTGTTTTATAAAGTGGCTCAGGTTGTGAGATATTATAACTGTAGTGCAAGTTTACAGTGAGGTGATTGTACTCATAAGTACCAACAGTTCTACAAGGAGCACTTGATGGACTGACTGAGTGCGTTTAGAGTTTTTAAGATGAAATTCTTTCTGAACCGCGAGGTCCGTACAGGCTTTGAAACATTTGCAGTGTGTGAGCAGTTCAATAGACAGCATGGCTGAGGCAGCGTGTGCTTGATGCTGTATACCAATAATTCTGTTTCCGATCAGAAGCTGTAGATCTTTGGTTCCCCACTCAGATACAGTGATATAAAAATACTCTGAGTGGTGCAGTGAGAGTAATATGGAAAAAGATGATCTGCTGTGGCAACCCCTAATGGGAGCAGCTGAAAGAAGAAGGTGCAGTGAGAGTAACAACGCTAAAGCAGTTATGGTGTTTAGAAGACCATTCTGTGGACCATTATATTGTTACTGGTTAATTACAATCAGATGCATTACACTAATAAACAATATGCGGTTAATTTCAGTGTATTTATAAAGACGCGTCAGGGATGTGGATCTGAAAAAGAAAGGATAACCACACAGGAACAGTAGCACTGCTTTGACGCTGGGTGCCGACAGTCTGCAAAACTGAGCACAGAACTTGCATACGACAGGGTATGAGCTACCATGGAAATATGCATGGCTTTACGCCAAGTTTAGGTTTTACACATCGCGATTTGAGCGTGGAAACGTTTGCACGCAATATTCTTGTGCGTATGCACCATTTATGCATGAGGCCGCTGATGTTTGTATTACATTTCGATATACAAGAAGCATTAAGAAATGTGGCAGCTGCAATCAGGCTTAGTGTGTGTTGCTGCCTTTCTTGCTGTATACATACCGTATCTTAGGCTCAGTCAGAATTAAAGCTAACATGCCCGTTATTTATGAACAGATGGAAATTTTGTAAAGGATTATTTGTATCTAATACTTTTATTTTGATCCAGTGAACGGCAGCTTTGACAGTTGCCAAGCACATTCAAAGCAAAACCATCACCTGGGTCTGCTTCACCAACACTTGAACCAGAATCTGTCATGCTGTCTCTGCCAGCTCCTGAAGAACTGTCACTGCTATCGCACAGCAAATCGCTTTCTTCATCACATGCTTTACGCGCCTGTATTCGACTTCTTCCATTACCGCAAATGCTGTGTCAACACGTGCCCTCCGTCACCAGCCGACGCTCACTGCATGAATATCTGCGGGCGGCCTCATGGTGGACCACTTTCTGTTTTAGAGTTCAAAGTTACAAGGGTTAAAGAGGTTAAAGGTTCAAAAACCAAATATGAAGTTCTTATTAATACATTTTGATTAATTTCGGGACCACTGTTAACCCATGCGGAAGTCCGTTTGTGATGAAACTAAAAATATTTTTAGTTAATTATTATTTTATTTCTTTTAGTCTTTCCAGCTACTTTACAGTTTTTCTCAATCGCTTTGATGCATTTCTTAAAATATAATTTACATTTATTTGCATAACAGTATGTGCATTTCTCAGAAAAATAGGTTCAAACCGCAAAACACACTGTATTACCTGCAAAAGCAAGTAACTTGCTCAAAATGCTTAGTTTATAGCTCATAAACAAATATTTGTGTAAGTGAAACTGTCAGCGGCATCAGAATGACAAATCTTTGCACCATTGCTTATGAACAAGATGGTCAAAATGCATGAACATGTTTTCAATATAATTGTTTGATCTGTACTGAAAATTTTGGCAAGGATTTTGGTAATATTGTCTGAAACTCCATAAGGCAACAACATTTACAATACAATACAATACAGTTTATTTTTGTATAGCCCAAAATCACACAGGAAGTGCCGCAATGGGCTTTAACAGGCCCTGCCTCTTGACAGCCCCCCAGCCTTGACTCTCTGAGAAGACAAGGAAAAACTCCCAAAAAACCTTGTAGGGAAAAATGGAAGAAACCTCGGGAAAGGCAGTTCAAAGAGAGACCCCTTTCCAGGTAGGTTGGGCGTGCAGTGGGTGTCAAAAGTAGGGGGTCAATACAATACAATACACAGAACAGAACAAACAAATCCTTAATACAGCATAATAATAAAATTTTAGAAGTACGGTTTAACAGTAGATGATATGACATAATAAGATTTGGATATTTTTAGAGTCCTGGAGACCTCATCCATCTAGCTGCCTCCCCATTTGGCCATGCCACGGCTGAAATTGCTCGCCAGCCAATCCATGAAAGGACCCTCTTTCCCATGATTCCTGTGATCCTTCATCAGGGATGACTTTACCTTAGGCAGGCAAACAACTTGGCAGGTGGGCGTGGCACCAATGCCACATTTGGGTACCGAGAAAGAAACAGAATAGGTGAGGGTTAGTATTCAAATATAATTATCATGTTACTTATGTTTAGTGCTAATGACTAACAACAGAGATGCAGTCTGTACAGTTAATCAGCAGCTCTAGTCAGGATATGCTAAACTGAAGTAGTGAGTCTTCAGCCGGGATTTAAAGGCTGAGACTGAAGGGGCATCTCTTATGGAAGCAGGAAGACCATTCCACAGTTTAGGGGCCCTGTAACTAAAAGCTCGACCTCCCACTGTTATTTTATTAATCCTTGGAATCCTAAGCAGACCGGCATCTTGAGATCTTAATGCGCTCAGGTTTGTAAGTCATGATAAGTTCAGACAAGTAAGCGGACCTTGGCCATTTAATGCTTTATATGTTAAAAGGAGGATTTTGAAATCTGCCCTAAACTTAACTGGGAGCCAGTGTAAAGATTTAAGAACTGGGGTTATGTGTTCATATTTTCTTGTTCTTGTAATAATTCTTGCAGCGCATTTTGGGATTAACTGGAGGCTGTATAGAGAACAGTTTGACCAGCCAGTGAACACCGCATTGCAGTAGTCAATCCTACTAGAGATAAATGCATGAATTAATTTCTCACAATCCTGTTTATTTAGAAAGCGCCTTAATTTCCTAACATTTTTAAGATGGAAAAACATGTTTTGGACACTTTGTAATATGTGCTTTAAATGACATGCTAGAGTCAAAGATAACTCCTAGATTGCGGGCTGATTCAGTAAAATTAATTGGGATTCCAACTGAGTTAAATGACGACAAAATATTGCTGTGATCAGCGTCATTCCCTCCAACAATTAACATCTCTGTTTTATCTGTATTTAAAGACAAGTAGTTCTCATTCATCCATTCCTTTAATTCACTAACACAACTAATTAAAGACAACATCGGAGAAACTTCATTTGATTTAAATGAAAGGTATAACTGGGTGTCATCTGCATACAGTGAAAATTAACATTATGTTTCCTAATGAGAGATCCCAGTGGAAGCATGTAAAGTGAAAACAGTAAAGGTCCCAGTACTGAGCCCTGCGGACACCATATTGAACTTCTGTGTATAATGATGGAGTACTGTCAGCACATTTCTGTACATACTGGAATCGATTTGATAAATAAGAACTGAACCAAGCGAGCACGGGCCTGTAAGCCCAACATCGTTTTCTAGCCTGTGCAGTAAAATAGAATGGTCAATGGTGTCAAATGCTGCACTTAAGTCCAACAACATAATTACAGTGGAATTTCCTTCATCAGCGGATATCAGAATGTCATTTACAACCCGTGTTAGTGCGTTTCTGTACTATGACCAGTGCAAAGCCAGACTGGAATTTCTCAAATAAATTGTAATGCGTAAGGTGTGACTGAAGCTGACTGGCGACTACTTTTCTAGTATTTTAGAGAGAAATGGTAAATTTGAAATAGGCCTATAGTTATTTAGTATGTGTGGGTCTAGGTCTGACTTTTTAAGTAAAGGTTTAATGACTGACACTTTTAGTGCATCAGGTACTGTGCCATGCAGTAATGAACTATTGATAATGGTTAGAATAGGCTGCAAGAACATCCATTGCACTTTTACTAGTTTTGTTGGCACTGGATCTAGGGAACAAGTAGTGGGCTTCATTTTAGTAATTAAAGTTAAGACTTCCTGCTCAGTTACAGGATTAAAATTATTAAAGTGCTGAATGCAATGTGCAGGGTCTGCTAAGCTAGTATTTGGTTTGTACTGTGATGCTGAGATCTGGGATCTTATATTTTTAATTTTCTCATTGAAGAAGTTCATAAAGTCTGTACTGCTAATATCTGTTGGTATTTTGCACTGTTGATCTGAATTCCCATTTGTTAATTTAGCCACTGCTCTAAAAAGTACCCTAGGATTTTTATTATTGCTATCTATTAATGTAGAATAGTATTCTGAGCGAGCTTTAAAGAGGGCTTTTTTATATTTATTAACACTCTCTGTCCATGCAATTTGAAAGACATGTAGCTTTGTTGTTCTCCATCTGCTCCAGTTTTCGACACTCTAATTTAAGAGCTCGAGTATTTTCATTAAACCAGGGAGAGTTTCTATGTGCTTTGATCACTTTTGTTTTAGGGAGCCACTGTGTCCAGAGCATCTCTCAAGGTCACATTATAATGTGATGTTAGCTGATCTAAATTGTTTTCCACGTTTACATTTGATGTTAACTGATCTAAATGGTTTTCCACAATTACACTCGACTTACTCAAGGTATCTATAAATTTTGAAGCAGAATTACAATCTAGATGTCGCACTGTCTTTGTTTTAATCTGTGAGCGCGTTGGCATGGGCAGAACTAAATCAAATGTAATTAAGAAGTGATCGGAAATAACTACATTTAATGGAGTAATATTTAAATTTTGAATTTCAACTTTGTAAGTTATAATTAAATCTAATGTATGGTTATGATTATGAGTTGGACCTTTGACAATCTGACAAAATCCTACTGAATTTAACAAATAAGTAAAACATTTGCTAAAAGTGTCAGTTTCCACATCAATGTGTACATTAAAATCCCCATCAGAACTACGTGATCATAATTTATAGCCAAATCAGACAGAAGGTTGCTAAATTCAGTCATGAACAATGAATATGGCCCTGGTGGTCTGTAGACTAGCACTATAATTGTGTTGGAATCTGTTTTAATATTTAAAATGAATGCCTCAAAGGATGTAAAGTTGCCTAAATTTTTAGGAGTGATTTGCATTTTGTTACAATGAATTATTCCAAGGCCTCCTCCTCGACCAGAATCTCTAGACTTATGAAGGAACAGTATCCATCTGGTGACGCCTCAGCTAGGGGAACAGTGTCACATTTACTAAGCCAGGTTTCAGTAAGAAGACACAGATCAGATTTTGTACTTAATATTATATCATTTACCAAAACAGCTTTAGTGCCAAGAGAGCGAATGTTCAATAAACAGCATTTAAAACTGCATGGTTCTTTCTGAACTGCTGATATATTTTTGTTTTAATTTGAATTAAATTTCTATTACAGATGCCCCTGGTGGAGTGTCTGGTTTTATCCCTTGGTCTAATTATACACCTTATTTTTGGTTATCAATTAATTTATGGTTTGTATCAAGACTAAATTTACTGGATGCCCCACAACAGGGATTATGGGTAACAGCTTCAGGAAAATAACAGGTGGGATAAACAACAGCCTGTGATTTAAGATCACATGACTGCGGCCTGGATGGTGCTCTAATCAGTCAACCAGGCAGTTTTGCTGCCATATTTTGGGATAATACATAAGATCCCCTCCAGTTAGGATGAAGACCATCTCTTCTGAAAAATCCAGGCCTTTCCCAAAAATCATCCCAATTGTTCACAAATGCTATGCTTTTATTTGCACACCAGGTTTCTAGCCAGCAGTGAAAGGAATGCAATCTGCTATAAATCACATCCCCTCTATATAATCTTGGTAAGGGACCAGATACAATTAAATTCCGACATTTTGTTTTAGCTTTGGTGCATAGAGAGATGAAGTTCCGCTTTAATACCTCAGATTGCTGTAAATAAATATCATTAGTGCCGACATGCAGCAATAAGGTAGATACTTCATCGTCGGCAACACGGTCCAATGCGCCTTTATGCCAGAAATCTTGGCCCCTGCGAGGCACTTAACATTAACTGCTGGTTTAACATAGTTTGAAATTCTAACATTCCGCACTATGGAATTGTCAATTATGAGCACTTTCTTATTCTCAGTTTCCACAGGCGTGCTGCGGAGAGCTGATAATCTGTTCTGGGTCCGAACTGGTGACCTGGGTGCCCGGGGGACTACATTTTGGATTCTTAGACCCCCGTCTTACTGTTACCCACTCGCCCTGTGGCTGAATTGGTGCTGCTGATTTCGGCCACGCACTGACTACAGTGGGACCTGAAGAGACTAAAGCCGAATCAGAAGTAGCCGAATTGTCTAAACAAACCGAGTCGATCCAATTTTCGGTTTGCCTAACGTGGTCCTCCAATTTGTATATTTTCCCGACCAACCATTTCTTTCTATTGCACATTTTCATACAAATGATGAAGCTCAAAGTGCTTTAAAGGATGAAGAAAGAGAAAAATAGACAAAATAAATAAGAATTAAAATTAGGGAACACTAATTTACATAGAATAAAAGTAAGGTCTGGTGGCCAGGGAGGATAGAAGTAACAAAAAAACTCCATACGGCTGGAGAAAAAAATAAAATCTGCAGGGGTTCAGAGGCCACGAGACCAGCCAGCCCCCTCTAGGCATTGTACCTAACATCAATGATCTCAGTCAGTCCCCATGGTATTCAGGGTTCATATGGAAGAACTTGATGATGACGTTCAAGTGGACTTCTGGCCTTTAATCCATCAATGTAGGGACATCACGGTGCTTTGATCAGGTGGTGGTGATGCAGATCAGAAAACGGGATAAAGAACAGCAGAGAGAGTAGGGGTTAGTATGGACTGAGGAGCCACCATGAATGATAATAATAATTAAATGAGTATACAAAGCATCAGGATTAAACTAAGATGAAGCTATGTGTTTTTAACAGTTTTTTAAAGTGCTCCACCATATCAGCCTGGTGAATTTCTATCGGTCAGCTGTTCCAGATTTGAGGTGCATAACAGAAGAAGGCCACCTCAGCACTTCTTTTAAGTTTACTAAGCAGACCCTCATTTGAAGATCTGAGGTTACGATTTGGAGTGTAAGGTGACAGACATTCAGAGATATACGATGGAGCAGATTACTGAAGGCTTTGTAAACCATAAGCAGGATTTTAAAGTAAGTCAATCCTGAATGACACAGGAAACCAGTGTAGTGACATCAGAACTGGGGTGATGTGCTCGGATTTTCTTTTCCTAGTTAGGATTCTAGCAGCTGCATTCTGCACTCGTTGCAAATGATTGATGTCTTTCTTGGGTAGTCCTGAGAGGAGTGCGTTACAGTAATCTAGTCGACTGAAAACAAAAGTGTGAACTCATTTCTCAGCATCTTGCAAAGTTTTAAGAGGTCTAACTTTTGTTATATTTCTTAAATGAAAAAATGCTGTCCTAGTAATCTGATTAATATGTGATTTAAAATTCAGGTCAGAGTCAATACTTACCCCTAAATTCTTTACCTTTGTCTTGACTTTTAAGCCTAATACATCAAGTTTATTTCTAATACTCTCATCACATCCATTTTCACCAATCATTAAGAGTTTTGTTTTCTCCTTATTTAGTTTGAGAAAATTACTAAAATATTACTAAAAAACATAATTATAGCACATACTGCACTGTAAAACGTTATTTTGTTTACAGTATTTTAGATAACATATTTCATCAAATAGATGCAAACCTGTTCAGATTTTACTTACTTTATTGTACTATGCAGAAATACAACTAAAGTTGTACCGTTTACTGTAGATTACAGTAACGCAGCTCCTTTTCTCTGTCATCATTTCTTTCAAATGAGACCCGGTGGATTTGTGTCCCGCTCATTTGGTGTCTTTTCAGCGCCCTGTCAATTGTTGAGACATTTACAAACGGGATCTTCTCAAATACTATCTATAAAATCCATACTGACCCCTACTCTCTCTTCTGTTTTTTTTTCCGGTTTCTTTGTGGTGGCGGCCTGCGCCACCTCCACCTACTCAAAGCATCCTGATGCACCAACATTGATGGACTGAAAGCCAGAAGTCTACGTGACCATCATCATCAGGTCCTTCCATGAAAACCCTAAATACAAAGAGAACTGTTTGACTTATGTTAGGTAGATTGCCCAGAGAGGACTGGGCGGTCTCGTGGTCTGGAACCCCTACAGATTTTATTTTTTCTCCAGATTTTGGAGTTTTTTTTTTTCTGTCCATCCTGGCCATCAGACCTTACTTATTCTATGTTAATTAATGTTGACTTATGTTTATTTTTTATTGTGTCTTCTATTTTTCTATTCATTTTGTAAAGCACTTTGAGCTACATTTTTTTGTATGAATATGTGCTATATAAATAAATGTTGATTGATTGATTGATTGAAATACAATGTTGTCTTCAGTCGCAGTTCTCTGCATCTCCTGTAGTCGAATGGCATTATTTGTAACCACCACGGCACAAATGGCCTCCTCTTGTTGAATAGTAAAAAGATGCCTTTGACCACCCGGTGAGGTAGTCTTGCAGTCGTATTTGGACAGTATTGTAAAACGGAGAAAATACATACAGTAAATATACTAGCCTACAATACTACGTAGTGAAAATATACAGAAAAGCAAGTTACTGGACACACTTGAAGCTTTACAGTATACTCTACATATTTTTACATCACAGTAGCCACCTGTTCTCCCGACAAAATGTTTGTATGATTGAGGACACAGTAGTTCGGCCAATATTTGGCTGTACCCTTCGACCCGTCGCAGCCACTGCGAGACCAAGATTGACAATATGATCCACAATGGTGGCCCTGATTTCAACTTAAACAACTCTGTGTACTCGGCCTTCTCTTCCTCTACCTCTGTTTTGTCTCCTTACTCTTCCACCATGCATCCTAACTCACCTTCTTCCAGGCCGTTGTTCCTGTTCTAATTAGCTTGTGGTTGGTCCATTACCATGTGGGAAAATGGTTCAGTAATTATGCGAGGTACTGTATATATATATATATATATATATATATATATATATATACAGTGGAGCCGCGGTTTGCGAGCATAATTCGTTCCGGAAACATGCTCGCAATCCAAAACACTCGTATATCAAAGCAAATTTCTCCATAAGAAATAATGAAACTCAGATGATTCGTTCCACAACCCAAAACTATTCATATAAAAATGATTAAGACAAAATATAAAGTAAAATACATAATACAAATGAACCTGCACTTTACCTTTAAAAAGAATCAAGGCTGGTGTGAGTTTCTAAACTCATGTGGGATTCCACCCAACAGGAAGACACGCGGAAGAGCGTCCCAAAGCGATCGCAGTCTCCCAGCACTGTAGCAGTTCGCCGTATAAGTGCATCCAAAAAGATCGCAGACATGCTATAAGAGCCTGTCAGTCAATGGGTCATACAAGGAACATTATAAAGATCCCGCTGCAATAAATAACAGTGCTGTTGCTGTTTCAAGCTGAATAAAACTAGTGTTAAAGTACTGAGACTCAGCTTCGTGTTTTGGGGAGCAAGATGGGGACTCGCACTTCACAGCGCACACACACACAGTCACAATGCTGTAGTAAACAGAGACGCTACTGGGTGGCGAGATAAGGAGAGAGAGAGACGCGCTGTAAACAGAGAGACGCGCTGGGCGAGCAAGCGAGCGAGATAAGGAGAGAGAGAGAAGAACCATCAGCTCAGTTGTGATCACATGACGCTCAGCAGACAAAGTGTATCCATACTGCTCGTATTGCAAGACATCGCTCGTTTATCAAGTCAAAATGTATTAAAAATTTTTGCTTGTCTTGCAAAACACTCAGTAAACTAGAAGTTCCACTATATATATATATATATATATATATATATATATATATAGATAGGTAGATAGCTCGCTCCCTTGAACCCCTGTCCGTGACTCCAGACACCAGGTAAAAGTCCTCAAGTTGACTTTATTAATTCGGCACAGTGTACAAAACACCCTCTCCACCACTATACTCATAAATTAACAAATCACAATCAATAATCAATCCTCCAGCTCCCAGACGCGTTGCCACCCTTCCACCCAGCTCAGCTCGCCGTCTGGGAGCTCCCACAATCCTTTTATTTTCCCTGACCCGGAAGTGTTCTCAAACCCCAGTCCATGTGATTCTCAATCACTTCCGGGTCAGGTAAAAGTTCTTTTTTTCACCCCGGAAGCCCGTCGCTCTTCCTATGACAAACTTCCGGGTCATAGGGCACAAATGAGTCCTCGGTCCTCCCTGAAGCACCCTCTTGCGGCCCCTGAGGTATCCAGCAGGGCTGAGGATAAAAACTACAGCGTCCATGATTCCCTGCTAGTCTTCGGGGCACCTCCATACTGCAGGGAGGGCTCCATCTGGCGGCCTGGGGGTATTGGCCGGGATGACAAGCCGGCCACATCTCACAATATATGCTTCACATCTGAACAATTGTAGAGAGCTTTATCGTTGGTTCAGCTAATGCCTCATGATTATAAGCTAAGAGTCACCAGGGACCAATTAGTCAATATTGTTCTGAAATTCAGATTTATCAAATACATTGATCAATATGCACGACAGATAATGACAACTAGTTCATCATTTTTGCACAGAATTTCTTAACCAGTGAAATAATGAATAGATGTTTT
Organism: Polypterus senegalus; assembly: GCF_016835505.1. Taxonomy (NCBI): domain Eukaryota; kingdom Metazoa; phylum Chordata; class Cladistia; order Polypteriformes; family Polypteridae; genus Polypterus; species Polypterus senegalus. The sequence continues at coordinate 148,153,597 of NC_053163.1, read as the reverse complement.
GAGTGGAAGGACTAATTAACAGAGAACGAGTAAAACGCATTTGGACTGAGATGACAAAAGCTAATGAGAACGTCAAAAACAGCAGACAATTGTACACAATCAGTTGCATGGATGTACTAATAAGCAGATATGTTTGAACAAGTAGTTTTGAGAATTTCAATTCTGATCTGAGAAATGCACCAAAGCGATTGAGAAGAACTGTAATAGTTTTTAGTTTTCAGTTTTTCATTTTGGTTTTGTTCATTATTTTATTTCATTTTACGAAAAATGTGCTTTTTTTAATTCATAGTTTCAGTTTTGATTTTAGTTTTCATTAATTATAATAACCTTGGTGCCAAGTGGTGCACTGGCATTTCATCCAGGGTGGGTTCCTATCTTGTTACCAGGGTAAGCTCTGCACTCCGCTCATCACCCTGCGATGGATTAAACAAGTTTGACAATGGCGCATTACTACTCATGTTGTGAACATTACGAGGGCAGCGTTTCCTAACTGCAGACAGGTTTTCCAGTTTTGGTGATTCCTGAGTTGAGATGAACCCTAAGGCGAGTTAGCTGTCAGGCGTGCAGCTGGCCACCATTAGGAATGTGTTTTCTCTTTTCCAAGGCACAGAGAGCAGCCCACCATTTCCATATCTCAGATTGCAATCAGCCAGCTTGATCCTTTCAAAAAATAAAAACAGACAGCATTTAACAAATATGGACTTAAGGCGTTTGTCTCGAGGATTTCACCCTGGCCCCTTGACCCCGTCCGTCAGCGCGCACTTGGACTCTGATGAAGTGTCTGCAAGCATCGAGCGCGGCTGTCTTGGAGTCGCTGACAGAATCGCCAAACGTCTGGCCTGACATCTGAAGGCAGTTTGTTGTTACGCTAAAAGACGATTGAATTTCGCCAATGGTGTCTTTCACCCAGTGAGATGGTGTGATCGAATCACGGTAAAATGATCCCCTTCACTTTCGGAGATGGAAAATTGCTGGAAGGCTGCACTTTTCACTTTTTTTTTCCCAGATTGCCAAACATGGGTTTGTTTTTCCATTACGTACTCTTCCCATTTTGACAGCTACTTGGCTTTTTTTCTATCAACCTGTTCACCACGACAGTTGGGACCACAGGCTGCAAACATTGGGCTGGTTTCCTAAAAAAAGGCTAACCAACTATTTTTAGGGAGTGCATTGGTGGTTTAAGGATTGGGCTCCCTAATTAATTCTTCAGACCCCCCCCAAAATCTTTAACACCAACATTTTGAATGGTACCTGAAAATAAATTTAAAAATCGGTTAATTGTATAGATAGATAAATAGATGTGAAAGGCACTGTATAATAGATAGATAGATAGATAGATGTGAACAGTACTATATAATAGATAGATAGATAGATAGATAGATAGATAGATAGATAGATAGATAGATAGATAGATAGATGTGAATGGCACTATATAATAGACTAGCAAAATACCCGCGCTTCGCAGCGGAGAAGTAGTGTGTTAAAGAATGAAAAGAAAAGGAAACATTTTAATAATAACGTAATATGATTGACAATGTAATTGTTTTGTCATTGTCATGAGTGTTGCTGGCATATATATATATATATACATTGTGGCAATAGGGGGCTCTAGTGCTCCCTTGAACCATGGGCGCCGGCAGGGGGGTGCAAGTAGGCGCACGTGCACCCCCCTAGCTTTTGAAAAAAAAGGAAATGGAGAAAAAAAATAAATCTTTCAATAATAAGAAAAAACGCGAAAAAATAGTTTTTATTTAAAATTTTTAAATTACAATTAGATGTTTACATTTTACAACTATACATAAACAATCATTCACTTTGTTTCTAAAAGAGCATCTCAAGCCTTCTTTTTTGTTGTCCAAACTTGTCTACAACTTTGTCGATAAATTTTGGACAATTATTTATTCTTTTTTTGTGTACACTAAGCATACATAATCCACTTAATCTATCGTCACTCATTGTAGATCGGTTCCAAGTTTTGACGCGCCGTAATGTGCTAAAAGATCTTTCAATACTGCAGGTTGTTGCAGGAAGTGTCATGCCAATCTTGAGTGCCTCGGAAACAGCCGGATAAAACTTCGTAGCCTCTTCAATTAAACTCATGCAATCGGTAATTTCGTTTGCAATGTTTTTATTTTTCCACATCTCATACCATGTGGTAGCATCAGATATAAAGTTTGGAAGAATATCACCATACAGACTGTTAATGTCTTCCAGAACTATTAAAACGATGATTTATCCAATTTACTCATTTCTTTTGGGTGAAGTTGTAAAAGTGAAAATGCTTTCTCTTGTGTAAAAGAATACCGAATTTGTAGAGAAGATATTATAGAATCCAAATAAGGGATGAAAATGGACCTCCTAAAATATTCTTCTGCTTTTCAGAAAGTAAATTGATCTGTGAACTTGCCTTTTATTTAACCGTGACTGTTTTAATTCAATGTCTAATTCTTCACAAATCGATTGTGCTTTTTTGAAAATCAATGAAAACTCTTCAGAAACATTGTCTCGATGGGATTGCAGCACATCTATTAACTGCATTTGCTTAAGACAACTGGGCGTGTCTTAAGCAAAAGGTAGTATCTAATTATAATTTGAAGCTTCGATAGTGGTATATTTTTTGTCATTTGCATTCATTATTTTGTAATTATTACGTAAATAATAATATTTTGCATTCAGAGCGTGCTATTATTTGTGTATTGTTATTATATGTATAGGTGTATAGCTACAAAATGTATTTTCAAAATAATTATGCAAATGCGAAAAAAAATGTAAACTTTTTTTAAAATTTATAATTCCCCCAACCCCTTCTTTCTACGCCACTAATACTTTAAAACCCCGAAAAATAATTATATCTATTTTACCAACATACAAGTATATAGTGTACAGCTAGATCTCTTTTACGCTGTGTATAGTTCGATTTATGGGAGAACAGTGCGCTTTAGAGAAAATATTTATCATAAAAGTTGTAGAACTTATCAATGTCTACAATTTTATTTGAAATATTTTTCTCTAAAGTACTGTTCTCCCAGAAATCGGAACTATTAACCGCGTAAAAGAGGTCTAGCTGTATGTAAGTGCTTACAAAATTACATTAAAAACTTAAGGAAAAAAGCACTACCTATGCCATTGAATACATCAATAACATTTTTAACTATATTCCAGTGATCATATGATAACAAAAAAAAGTCGATGATTTTTTGTCAGAAAATTAAAAATTAGGTCATGCCTTAAGTGGTTAATCTATCTATGCAAAAACTGACTGCTCTGTACTGTTCAGAGATAGCGACTGTATTGGCAGGTATTTAATGGGCACATACATATACAAAAAAAGTTTTTGTTGCGGGGGGGAGCGTAGAAAGAAAAAAATCTCTTTATGCACCCCCCTGAATTAAATCCTGGCGGCGGTAATGCCTTGAACCCTCAGGTACAACTCCAGACACCAGGTAAAAGTCCAAGACTTTTATTATTCTCAGTGCACCAAGCACCTTCCACACTACTCATAGAAAATCACTAATTCTTACACAGTACACTAATCACTCCTCCTCGCTCAGACACTTTGCTCCTCTCCCTCCCAGCACAGCTCAGCGCCTGGACTGAGCCTTCATCCTTTTATAGCTCCTGACCCGGAGGTGTTCCTGTCCCAACAGTCCACAGTTCCTTACTCCTTCCGGGTCAGGGCAATCAATCCATTACTTTAACCCGGGAGCACGACATTTCTTCCCGTCACGTGACCGAGACGTACTCCCGGGTCATAAGGCATCACAGAGCCCATAAGCCCCCCCACAGCAACTTCTGGTGGTCCCCAAGGTATCCAACAGGGCTGCGTATAAATACTATAAAGTCCATAAGGCCCTGCTGGACCTCTGGGCATGATCCTGCTGTCATTAAAGCTCCTCCTGGTGGCCCAGGGGTGAGGACCAGCATGGGAAGCCGGTAGTCCTCCACAACATACATATCTACATATATACACACACATATACATACACATATACATACACATATATATCTATCTATCTGTCTATCTATCTATATATATATATATATATATATATATATATATATATATATATATATATATACAGTATCTATCTATATCTCTATATATCTATCTATATAATCTATCTATCTATATCTATCTATCTATATATGTATATCTATATCTATATATATATATATCAATCTCCTTTGGGGTGCTACCTGCTGTTGCTGGGGGTGCCAGAATCCATCGAGGAAGAAAAATTTAAAACATTATTTGTACAAAATCTTAATTTATCTATCCATTCCTAAATAATTAAATGAAAGTGCACCCATTCTTCTGTCCCTGTGACTTGCCAGCACTTCCGGGTCAGATGGAGGACTTGAGGTTTTTCTTCAGCCCAGAAGTACTTTGGGTCTTTCTACCCTGTGACTTGAGAGTACTTCTGGCTATATGGGAAATCCAAACCCCCATATCTTCCTGCAGCATCTCCTGGTGGCACCCACGGTACCAGGCAGGGCTGTAATGCCAACTTACAGATTCCATGATGCCCTGCGGGAATCTGGGGCACTGCTATGCTGCAGGGAACTCACCATCTGACGTCTTGGGGGAGGCAATGTCCCACAGTAGCTGCCTTCCCCCATCCTTCTCTTTTTAGGGCGCCCCAGAGGTTTGAGAAGCCAGCTGTCCACCACATAGACAAACAGCTCGGCATTAGAGTGGTGGCAGCGAGTGAATACCAAGACGAGAAACAGAAGGGAGGAAAGTTAACAACAGTTTATAAATATCAATTCACTTATGTTTTAGTACTAATGACTAACAACAGAGATGCAGTAGGCAGAGCTAATCAGCAATAATCAGTCATATGTGTTGTGAGCCACTAGGGGGTGTACCGCCACTCTAACCCAGGCACAGACAGGCAGGAGACAGTTTTGCCACAATCCACACATTTATTTACAGTTTACAATACCAGTAAGCACAACACAACACCACTAACACCATTCAATCATTTCTTGCCGCCAGTCCTTCTCCCTCCACTCCTGTTCAGACTTTGTCCTCTCCTCCCGACTCTGGCCACTTATGGAGGGAGGCGGCTCCTTTTTATAAGGCACCTGGATGGACTCCAGGTGCCTAACGAGCTTCTTCTGGCCACACTTCCGGGTGTGGTGTAAGTGTGACCAAATAAGGCCCTGGAAAGGTCCATGTGCCCCCTGGCGGTGGCCACGGATTCCAACAGGGTTGAGCCTCCATGCTCAAAACACATGGACCCACTGAAAACCAAGAGGGCTGCCCTCTATCTGCCCGGGCAAGAAACTGTCCCAGCAATCCTTTTTCCCCAGGTCCTTCCACACTTTGGGTGTCTTGGCGGGCAAGGGCCCCGGCCATCCTCCACAGTGTTTATGTTCTATTAGAGTGACCATTGGGTTTTTGATCACCATCCCGGCAGCACAGTGGCGCAGTGGGTAATGCTGCCACCTCACAGTTAGGAGACCCGGGCTCACTTCCTGGGTTCTCCCTGTGTGGAGTTTGCATGTTCTCCCTTTGTCTGCCTGGGTTTCCTCCCACAGTCCAAAGACATGCAAGTTAGGTGCATTGGCGATTCTAAATTGTGCTTGATTGGTGTGTGTGTGTGCCCTGCGGTGGGCTGGCGCCCTGCCCAGGGTTTGTTTCCTGCCTTGCACCCAGTGTTGGCTGGGATTGGCTAAAGCAGAACCCCGTGACCCTGTAGTTAGGATATAGCGGGTTGGATAATGGATGGATGGTCACCATCCCGGCCAAGGCCTCTTCTGCCCGGTTAATCAATTTGGCCAGATTGTCAACTCTAGCAAGTCCTGGTGGGTCCCAGCTTCTTCCATTTCACAATTGTTGAGGTCAATGTGCTCCTGGGTACACTCAAAGAGTTAGAAATGGTTTTGTCCACTTGATCTGATCTAAGCCTCACCACAATTTGATCATGGAGGTCTACAGAAACTTCCTTGAACTTCACGGCTTGGTGTTCTATGTGTTGGCTATGTCAATATTATGCCTCCAATACACAGGTACACATTCTGAACAATGTCCAATCAATTCAGTTTGCTGCTTCAAGAAACATCTCAAGGAGAATTAAAGCCAACAGGTGCACAACTTGGAGTGCCAGAGCAAAGGGCCTGAATACTTCTAGGAATGAGAGATTTCAGTTTTTGATTTCTAATAAATTTACAAACCTTTCTGAAAATGTGTTGTCAGTTTGTCATTGTGGATTATTGAGTGTAGATTGAACGATTAAAGCAGTAAATTCATGCATTAAAAATGAAACCCACCGCACAATAAAGTGAATGAAGGGGTCTCAGTACTTTCTGAATCCACTGTAAGTTTGGTAAGCACCTTAGGGCTTGCATTCCTTCTGTGTTTTCTTATTCATAAAAATGTTAAGACTATAGGATCCTGGAGTTAGATTGAAGGACTTCTCAATTTAGTGCTAGAGGCATTGTGGACTTGTGATGGTTTGTATTCAGAACCTCTGGAGCACATGTCAGCACTTAGGATGCCACAGTGGAGCATTGGGTGGCCCTGCTGCCACACAGTTCCAATGTCCCCATTTGTGTTGAATTTGCATGTTCTTCCCATGTTCATGTGGCTGTGGGGCATCTGTGGGTGAAGAGAGATTCACTGATCTTGACTTTGCTGTGATCTTCACAAACAGTCAATGGAGGCTCTGATCGGGGGTCTCAAAAGACTGAGCGAGGAGTCTGAGTGTCTGGGCTTTCGAGTGTCCTGGATAAAAATCAACAGCCAGGCCTTTAATGACCTCTTAGGCACGACCATCAGCAGTGTGTCTGTCTGCAGAGAAAGTGTCAACCTCATCGAGAGGTTTACTGACCTCGGTAGTGACATTCACATCGCTGGTGACTCTTCCTATGAAGTCAGTAGACGTATTGGGAGAGCATGGGGGTCATTAGGTCACTGGAAAGGGGTGTGTGGCGCTCCTGATATCTCTGCAAAAGGACCAAGTCTTTAGAGTCCTGCTGCTTCCTGTCTTGCTATATGGTTGTGTGACATGGACACTATCCAGTGACCTGAGACGAAGACTGGACTCCTTCAGTACTGTGTCTCTTCAGAGTTTCCTTGGGTACCGCCGGTTTGACTTTGTGTTGCTCACGGAGTCCCAAATGAGGCACATGACCTGCATTGTGAGGGAGCGTCAATTATGGCCATGTGGCACGATTCCCCGAGGGTGATCCGGCTCAGGAGACCCTCATTGTTGAGGACCCGAGTGGCTGGACCAGGCCAAAGGGGACACCCACATAACACCTGGCTACGGCAGATAAAGGGTCATTTCCGGAGAGTGGGCCTGGACGTGTGTCTGCTTGGGGGGGGTTGCCAGCCAGGATCCCAAGCTGTTTCATCTTGTGGCGGGTGCGGCTACGTGCTCTACCAGTGCACGCTCACCAACCTGACCTGACCCGTGTTCATATGAGTTTTCTCCTGTGTTCATTGGTGTTCATTGGTTTTCCTCCCAAATCCCAAAGAGTTAGCTGAAGGTTCTGAGCTGGCCCTGAGTAAGTGGAATTGCATGCATTTATGAGACCTATGGTGGGCTAGCACCCCAGCATGGTCCACATTCCCTCTCCATGATACTGAATTGGAATAAGTCAGACTTCAAATTTGAAAGCTTTAGTAATGAAATTTGAAATTAAAAATAACTAATGAATTGGTGTTCTGAATTAGACTTGGCATCTGGGCATCCCAAGCCCTGACCAGGTTGTAATTTGTACTCAGGCATCGGTGCCCAGTCTTGTTCCGGGTGGGCTGCCTGGGCTACAGATTTCCATTCCAGGCAATCCTTGCTTTTAATTATCCAATAATTAAATTTTTACATTCCCTTATTTCACTGTTTATGCCTTTATTTTGCCAATGTTAAAATTCCCAGAAGTCACCTTAAAGTAATCTATGAGATCATTTTCCTAATTTTGCTTGTTTAAGAATTTGCTGTTATTTTTCTTTTCTGTCATTTCCTGCCTGTTTAAGCCGTTGCTCACTAATGACCCCACAAGAAGGACTAACCCTTGCAGACCTTTGCTTTCGTTTGTACCCGCTTCCTCTCTTTTTTAAAGTTCTGAATTTAGAGAGGGAAGTTGACCGAGCCAAAACGTGAATGGGATATGAAGCAGTTAGGATGAGGCTTATTTCTGAAGTATTGTGGTAATGGCATAATGTTTAAACAAGTTAAGATGTTAGAGATGTCCTGTGAAGGGCTGACATCCCATCCAGGACTGGTTCCCACCTTCAATCCAGTGGTGCCATGACAGCCTCCAAACACCCATAACCCTGAATTGGATTAGATGCTGTTTGACAGTTTTACCTTAAATTAGCTGATCATTCATCACTAGTGTTGATCGGCAAAATTCTCCAAAGTGTTTTTCACAATAAAGTTACTGGGTTGACAGAACATTAGAACAATCTGGACGAGAACAACCCAACAGAGCGCACCAGGTCTGTCCACTTAATTTTTCCAAAATAACATCAAGTTGAGTTCAGAGGGTCCTTAAAGTCCTACTGTCTACCCTACTACTTGGTCACTTATTTCAAGTGTCCGCGATTCTCTGTGTGAAGAAAAAAATCCAGATGTTTGTGTGAAATTTACCCTTCACAAGTTTCCAACTATGTCCCTGTGTTCATTTTAAAGTCGCCATCTCAATCCACTGCACTAACTCCCTTCATTATTTTAAACACTTCAGTCAGGTCTCCTCTTATAAACTGTAAAGGCTCAGCTCTTTTAATCTTTCCTCATAACTCATCCCCTGTAGCCGTGAATCAGCCTAGTCGCGCTCATCTGGACCTTCTCAAGTGCTGTTATGTCCTTTTTGTAGCCTGAAGACCAAAACTGCACTCAGGACTCCAGATGAGGCCTCACCAGTGTGTTATAAAGGATGAGCAGAACCTCCTGTGACTTGTACTCCACACGTCAAGGCGCTATATAACCTGATATTCTGTTAGCCTTCTTAATGGCTTCTGAACACTGTCTTACAGTTGAGTCCACCACGACTCCTAAATCCTTCTCATAAGGTGGACTTTTGATTTTCAGACCTCCCAACTCTGTATTCAAACCTAAAATTTTTCATTTCTACATGTAACATGTGTGTTTGTTTAGCAAATTTTTCTCTTGCTTCTGTGAAATTTTTTCCACAGTGCCCCAGCATGACATTACAGAGCTGAAACAGCCAATGTTGGATGTGCCACCTCCATTCCTTCATTACCAGCAAGCTACTGGATGACAATCCCTGCCACCTGTCAGTTAGCCACTTCCATTTTTTGCAAATGTATTATTAAATAGATAGTTCTGGAAAAATAAGCACATGTCATAAACAGAAAATACATTCCTATACTACTGCACCTTTGAATTTAAGACTACCCTTTCCCCTCATTCATCGGTCTTCAATTCAAAAAGTGACACCCACGAGTCTTTAGGTTTCTTGTTTAGCAAGTTTGCACTGATTATTCTATCAAATTATACTTTGGCAAAATACACGTGTTTTGCACATTTTGAGTGTACAACTGGATACGTGATATGTGGATTATGCAATGTGAGAAATGGACCTCATGGACCCCATCGTTTGCTGTTGTACAGCACTGCCAACCATTGCCTTGTAGATGTTTTTCTCTGTGTTCTGCATGACAACATACAATTAAAAAATTTCCTCAACCACCATTATGAACTACATGGGATAAGTAACATATATAAAAATATAATTTTTGGGTGGAGTATTCCCAAATATATAATACAAAGAAGCAATTGACCAGGTGTTCACAAATTTTTATCACATCTCAGATAAATTAGAATTAAAAAGGGCAATTTTTAAATGATTAACAAAATAACAGTGTGATTTCAACCTTTTAGTTGCAGGACCCTGAAGCTGTGGACTGGCCTGTCTGCTTCTCCACGAGGAGCCCCCTCATTCTCAGCTTTTAAATCAAATGAAGACTCCCAACTTCAGTTTAGTATACCCTGACTAGAGCTGCTGATTAGCTGTGCACACTGCATCTCTGTTGTTAGTTATTAGTACAGTACTAACATATAAGTAACTAGGGGGCTCCGCCCCCTGCTCGCTTCGTTATTTGTTATTTTCATCGTAATTGTTACATATGCATTATTTTCATTTTTACTTTAAAACTTTAGTAAAAACAATATTTGAACTTTTCTTCAAGATCACACTGAATTTTAATTCCGTGTTTGGACTTGCATCATGACAATGCAACATATAACTGCCTTGAGTGAATATCGTTTCCTTCACTCTAATTAATAAAATGACTTTTTTGAATGTTTGTCCATCCTCTTTCTTCTTCGCTTTGTCGTTGACGTTACATCTAGATCGTATAAAATTATTGTCCTGATAAAATTTATAAGAGCTGAGAGCGCAGGAAGTGTGTCTGCCAAAAGCATTCACACGTCTAAGAGCTGAGAGCACAGGAAGTGTGTCTGACAATAGCATTCACATGACTGAGGTTAGATGACGGTGGTCTTGTTTGAAAATAGTTGTAAGTAGGGCGTGACTTGAAAGAATCTCATGCTAAAAGTCTCCGTCTCTCGGGACTTCATACTGCAACAATGTTTTTAGAATCTTTTCATTCTCGCTGGCAACATGAATTATATGATCTACATGTCTCAAGACTTAAAGTTTAAATCTGTTTCATTATTTCACCGAGTAATGATTTCCATTTGTTTGCGCTAATGCGATCTTTACTATCCTTTTTTAAGATTTTAAGGTTTTTGTACTTCCATTATCTGTAACCTGCTCTGCATGTGTACCGCACCAACATTTTTGGAATCTTTTATTTCTCGTGGATACGCTTCTTTATTGGGAAGAAACACTATTTTTTTTTCCCCTGATGGCAACACGAATTGGATGATCTAAAAGTCTCTGATTTAAAATTTAAATCTGAACAATATATTTGATCTCTTTTCGCTGTTCTGTTATTTCACCAAGTAATAATTTCCGTTTGTTTGCGCTAATGTGATCTTTATTATCCTTTTTTTGAGACTTTTGAATTTTCGTGCTTCCATTATCTCTAACCTGCTCTGCATGTGTACTGCGCCAACAATTTTGAATTATTTACGACATTCTACTTTGTCATCTACTCTTTATCCTTTATTTCTTGCCCCGGGAGTGGTTAAATCTATTTCTCGCAGGACGTATAAATGTCTCTCCATGAAAATCATGTCTTGTCTCCTTCCGATATTTTTTTTTAGTAGTAGAGAGATATGATATTTATAAACTTTTACTAATATCCCCCTATTCCGTTTCTGTTCTCAGTATCCTTATGTGACACTTGGTGCCACTGCTGTACTGCCAAGTTGTTTGCCTGTCTATGGAAAAGTCACCTCAGATAAAGGAGCACTGGAATCATCAGGTAGGAGGGTCATTTCATCTGATTGGCTGGTCCAGCACTGATTCAGCTGTAAAATGGCCAATATGGGAGGCAGCTTGTTGCTCGAGGTCTCCAGGACTCTGACTGTGTCTGTCTGGCTTGTCCGACTCACTGTTTACAATCTGGCTTTATTCTTCCTATAAGGTTTTTCTTTTTGTTTTTGTCATCTTCTTAGAGGGTCAAGTTTGGGGGGCTGTCAAAAAATGGAGACTGTTAAAGCCCTTTGTGTGTGATTTTCGGCTATACAACAAATACATTGTTGTTGTTGGTGGTGGTGTTAAATCATTGCATTATTGATGTCATATGTTTGCACCGTCATGGTGAATTGTGTGAACATTACTGAGGTAACAGATGATATATAATACACAAAATACCGTATAAACTCACGTATAAGTCGGTGTTAAAATCCAAAAAATCAATCATAAAATCAGATCCCGGCTTATACAGCCATTCAAAAATGCAGCACTTACATTGCCTCCTCCAATCTCGCACCAGTTTCTCAGAGACATCGAATTTTGTTTGCAGTTTCTTTTGGTACTTCAATGCCGTTTAATTTAAAACCAACATCATATTTGCTTCTGATCGAACGCTCCATCGTAGATAAGGGATGCTCTTACGATAAATGGTGTGAGAAACAAAACAGTGCGAACGTCGCTTCGGAATAGTTCTGCTATTACCGTGTGGTCACGTAGGCACAATACATAGAAATAAAAGGCCATGTGCTCCGTGGTGACTCTCTCAGGTGGCCGTCAGCATATCGTAACCTCTTGGACGAATAGCGGGAGTTTTTCACATTCGACTTATACAACCGACATTAGAAAATACCAGAAATTATATGGTAAAATCAAGTCCCAACTTATCTGTGGGAGAACTTAAACGCGAGTATATACGGTACCTAAAAATGATGTAAATCGGCTACAGCTTATCCAGAATGCAGCTTCCCATCGTAAGAGTGTTTTAACCAAAAGGAAAAAATATGAGGCTATCCAATATTAATATTTTTACACTTGCTGCCAGTGTTCTTTAGAATTATTTTAAAATACTTCGACTTGTATATAAGACTCTCCCCTCCCTACATCTCAGAATGCCTGTTTCCTTAGGTACCGAATGGCAGTCGTAGATCTCCAAATTCTGGTTTGCTCGTTATTCCAAGATCTAAGCATAAAAGAACTGGTGAGGCAGCTTTCTGGTCTTATGCACCTAAAATGTCTGATAATTTACCAATAGAAATATGCCAGGTGTAATAGAATGGAAAACACTCTGAAAACTCCAAGAAGAGTTAGAGAATTACCCTGTATAATGTCCTTCGGACTAAATGAAAAATGATCGTAAAAACCAAAGCATTTGACGAAATGTAGTCATCACATGAGGTTTATATACACAAAAAAAGTGGCAGGAAATGATTTAACACAGGAAGTGACACCAAAGCAGAGAGACGGAAGTGATGTCATCAGGGTGGAACTGGATTGAGATCATCCATAGTAGCTGGAAGTGACTTAATTACAAAGGGGCTGGAGGAAATAACGTCATCTTTAGGGGTCGGAGGTGACTTCATGATTGTGGAGGCAGAAGTGATGTCATTATTAGGAGCCAGAAGTGACGTCATCGCAGGGTGAGCCGGAAGTGATGTCATCGATGGTATTTGGAGATGGGATTGTTGTGTAGTGACCATTTTGGGAAACCGGAAGTATTGTAGATAAGTGGATGTCATGATTATTTTTCTTCTTTGGTTCTGTTTAAAGAGGGAGAGACAGAGAGATTAGTACGCACAGTCAACCCTTTATCTCTTATAGTATCACTCGCCTTAGGGCTTGTTGGCTGCTTCCTAAGTGCATGTGTGTCACACAGGCTAAATCTGAGGAACATTTCAAAAAGTTCTAAAAACCCACTGTTTTAATCTGGCTTTCCAGTAATTGTAATATAGTCGTCTGATGATAAGTTCGGCTCTTTGATGCGTTAATAAATACCCAACATTACTCCATTGATTTTTTAGGTGTTTTGCCTCCCATCTTGTGTGGTGGTGCCACTCACATCTGCTCAGAGTCCTCTATTCTGCAGTCACCTGGGGTAATGGAGGGAACAAGGAGGGCTTGGAAAATTTTATTATCAAGTTCGCTGACAATGCCACCTGTGCCCAGTGCTGGGTGGGCGACCAGCTGGCCCAGGTCATTCAGACGTTTATGATGCAGAAACTGAATACCATCAGAACTATTTGATTTTCTCATTTCTGTTTTCCTACTGTGGCCCTCCAAATTTTTATTTTTCTGCAATGTCCCATCGTAGGAGTTTTTTTGTTTTCCTCTCCTCCCTGTCAGCTGGTCAAACATTCAGGAATCGAGAACTTGATGAACATCCTAAATCAACTGAAAGTGCTATGGGCTCTAATTTACTTCTTACTATCTTTTCATTAACTTTAATAACATCAAACCGCTTCTACTCAATGGGTTGCCATGGTCAGGCATGGGCATTGGAGAACTCCTCGGAGGGCTTGGGAAATGTATGTAATAACCCGCTGAGACAAGAGGGGTAGGGGGTCTACCGCTGACTTTATCTTGTTTCTCTTCTTCCCTCACAACTCTTAGGAAACCAGGCACCTCTGCAATACCATACCAGTGGTGAAGCACGTTGGTGGCAACATCATGCTGTGGGGCAGGAGTGGCAGACGAGAAAGGGGTGAGGAAACAATGAACAAAACAAATGACAGAGATATCCTTTAATGAAAACCTGCTCCAGTGTGCTCTGGACCTCAGTCTGGGCTGGAGGTTCACCTTCCAGTAGGCTAAGTCAACACAGGAGTGACTTAAGTCAACTCGGGGAATGTTCTGGAGTGGCCCAGCCAATGAAACATCTCTGGAGAGACCTGAAAACAGCCATCCAATGGTGGTCTCCACCCAACCTGATGGAATCAGAGAAAATCTACACAGAAGAAAATCCCCAAATCCAGGTGTGTGAAGCTTGTCACATCAAACTCAAGAAGACTTTGGAATGGCTGCCAAAAGGGCTTCAACTAACTAATGTCAATGGGAGAGTTTAGTTTATTATTCTTATTAAATCTGAAAAACGTTCTAAACTCTTGTTTTCACGTCATTCTGGGATATTGAGTGATGAGGGGGAAAAGTTAATTTAAACGCTTTTAGCACAAGGCTGCAACATAATAAAATCTGAAAAAAAGTGAAGGATCTGAATAACACATAATATGCTCATTCAATAGGAAGTCACTTGATTGTTAAAATCCTGTTCAAACAATAATGAAAGGGCACGACTGAAGAGTAAAAATGGAAAACCTGCAAATGACTTTAAAAACAAACGCCAAGAGCTTTTGCCAAGAGCTAAAACTCTTGTTAAAATCAGTGTCTGTTCCAAAAGAATAAAAAAACGACTGGACTGAATTAGTTAAGCATCAAAATTACGGAAACACGTTGCTGCAGAACAATACTGGCTCGAAAACACTAAAGGAAATCTCCGAGGCCTGAACGGAAAGCTTCACACTGGAGCGGAGGAATCTGCACACGCCAGGAGCATCATTTACAGCAAACTGAGTGTTTCATGTTTCGGTCGATGTCTCTGGGGAGTGTTGAAGTAAAGCAGCAAAAAAAAATATTTATTAAGAAAAAGGAAATGAAGGAATTCACAGTAATTTTGGAGAGCAGTCAAACCAGGAGACTACGTAACACTTGGATGGGTTATGTGTGAAAAGATAGACAGACAGACAGACAGACGCGAAAGGACCAATACCATAAATAGAGAATTGATGAATAAATGTGAAAGGCACTTTATACAAGATAGATAGATAGATAGATAGATAGATAGATAGATACAGTGGGATGCAAAAGTTTGGGCAACCTTGTTAATAGTCATTATTTTCCTGTATAAATCGTTGGTTGTTACGATAAAAAATGTCACACAATAGGAGACACACACAGTGATATTTGAGAAGTGAAATGAAGTTTATTGGATTTACAGAAAGTGTGCAATAATTGTTCAAACAAAATCAGGCAGGTGCATAAATTTGGGCACCGTTGTCATTTTATTGATTCCCAAACTTTTAGAACTAATTATTGGAACTCCAATTGGCTTGGTAAGCTCAGTGACCCCTGACCTACATACACAGGTGAATCCGAGTATTTAAGGGGGTCAATTGTAAGTTTCCCTCCTCTTTTAATTTTCTCTGAAGAGTAGCAACATGGGGTCACAAAACAACTCTCAAATGACCTGAAGACAAAGATTGTTCACCATCATGGTTTAGGGGAAGGATACAGAAAGCTGACCCAGAGATTGAAGCTGTCTGTTTCCACAGTTAGGAACATATTGAGGAAATGGAAGACCACAGGCTCAGTTCAAGTTAAGGCTCGAAGTGGCAGACCAAGAAAGATTTCGGATAGACAGAAGCGACGAATGGTGAGAACAGTCAGATTCAACCCACAGACCAACACCAAAGACCTACAACATCATCTTGCAGCAGATGGAGTCACTGGGCATCGTTCAACTATTCGCGACTTTACACAAGGAGATGCTGTATGCGAGAGTGATGCAGAGGAAGCACAAACAGAGCCACTTGAGGTCTGCTCAAGCACATTTGGACAAGCCAGCTTCATTTTGGAATAAGGTGCTGTGGACTGATGAAACTAAAATGGAGTTATTTGGGCATAACAAGGGGCGTTATGCATGGAGGAAAAAGAACACAGCATTCCAAGAAAAACACCTGCTACCTACAGTAAAATATGGTGGTGGTTCCATCATGCTGTGGGGCTGTGTGGCCAGTGCAGGGACTGGGAATCTTGTCAAAGTTGAGGGACGCATAGATTCCACTCAGTATCAGCAGATTCTGGAGACCAATGTCCAGGAATCAGTGACAAAGCTGAAGCTGCGCTGGGCTGGATCTTTCAACAAGACAACGTCCCGAAACACTGCTCAAAATCCACTAAGGCATTCATGCAGAGGAACAAGTACAACGTTCTGGAATGGCCATCTCAGTCCCCAGACCTGAATAGAATTGAAAATCTGTGGTGTGAGTTAAAGAGAGCTGTCCATGCTCGGAAGCCATCAAACCTGAATGAACTAGAGATGTTTTGTAAAGAGGAATGGTCCAAAATACCTTCAACCACAATCCAGACTCTCATTGGAACCTACAGGAAGCGTTTAGAGGCTGTAATTTCTGCAAAAGGCGGATCGACTAAATATTGATTTCATTTCTTTTTTGTGGTGCCCAAATTTATGCACCTGCCTGATTTTGTTTGAACAATTATTGCACACTTTCTGTAAATCTAATAAACTTCATTTCACTTCTCAAATATCAGTGTGTGTGTCTCCTATATGATATATTTAACTGACATTTTTTATCGTAACAACCAACGATTTATACAGGAAAATAATGACTATTAACAAGGTTGCCCAAACTTTTGCATCCCACTGTAGATAGATAAATAGATAGACAGACAAATAGATACAGTTGTGCTTGAAAGTTTGTGAACCCTTTAGAATTTTCTATATTTCTGCATAAATATGACCTAAAACATCATCAGATTTTCACTCAAGTCCTAAAAGTAGATAAAGTGAAACCAGTTAAACAAATGAGACAAAAATATTATACTTGGTCATTTATTTATTGAGGACAATGATTGAATATTACATATTTGTGAGTGTCAAAAGTATGTGAACCTCACGGATGATCAGTTAGTTTGAAGGTGAAATTCGAGTCCGGTGTTTTCAGTCAATGGGATGACAATCAGCTGTGAGTGGGCACCCTGTGTTATTTAAAGAACAGGATCTATCAAAGTCTGCTCTTCACAACACATATTTGTGGAGGTGTATCATGGCACGAACAAAGGAGATTTCTGAGGACCTCACAAAAATAGTTGTTGATGTTCATCAGGCTGGAAAAGGTTACCAAACCATCTCTAAAGAGTTTGGACTCCACCAATCCACAGTCAGACAGATTGTGTACAAATGGAGGAAATTCAAGACCATTGTGACCATCCCCAGGAGTGGTCGACCAACAAAGATCACTCCAAGAGCAGGGTGTGTAATAGTCTGCGAGGTCACAAAGGACCACAGGGTAACTTCTAAGCAACTGAAGGTCTCTCTCACATTGGCTAATGTTCATGTTCATGAGTCCACCATCAGGAAAACCCTGAACAACAATGGTGTGCATGGCAGGGTTGCAAGGAGAAAGCCACTGCTCTCCAAAAAAAAACATTGCTGCTCATCTGCAGTTTGCTAAAGATCACGTGGACAAACCAGAAGGCTATTGGAAGAATGTTTTGTGGACAGATGAGACCAAAATAGAACTTTTTGGTTTAAATGAAAAGCGTTATGTTTGGAGAAAGGAAAACACTGCATTCCAGCATAAGAACCTTATCCCATCTGTGAAACATGGTGGTGGTAGTATCAGGGTTTGGGCCTGTTTTGCTGCATCTGGGCCAGGACGGCTTGCCTTCATTGATGGAACAATGAATTCCGAATTATACCAGAGAATTCTAAAGGAAAATGTCAGGACATCTGTCCATGAACTGAATCTCAAGAGAAGGTGGGTCATGCAGCAAGACAACGACCCTAAGCACACAAGTCGTTCTACCAAAGAATGGTTAAAGAAGAATAAAGTTAATATTTTGGAATGGCCAAATCAAAGTCCTGACCTTAATCCAATCGAAATGTTGTGGAAGGACCTGAAGCGAGCAGTTAATGTGAGGAAACCCACCAACATCTCAGAGTTGAAGCTGTTCTGTACGGAGGAATGGGCTAAAATTCCTCCATCCAGTGTGCCGGACTGATCAAAAGTAACCGGAAACATTTAGTTGCAGTTATGGCTGCAAAGGGGGTCCCACCAGATACTGAAAGCAAAGGTTCACATATTTTTGCCACTCACAAACATTTAATATTCAATCATTTTCCTTAAAAAATAAATGACTAAGTGTAATATTTTTGTTCTTGTTTGTTTAACTGGTTTCTCTTTATCTACTTTTAGGACTTGAGTGAAAATCTGATGATGTTTTAGGTCATATTTATGCAGAAATATAGAAAATTCTAAAGGGTTCACAAACTTTCAAGCACAACTGTAGATAGATAGATAGATAGATAGATAGATATGCCACATGGGCTGGACGGGCATCCTGACCAGGAGAGAAAACGGACCTGGAAGGAGGGACCGGAAAGGGTGGACGGACAGCCCATTAAAAAGAGAAGTTGCTGGAGGTTTATTATTCCCTCAACACACTAGATGGCAGCAGCCTTGGAGTTCGGTGAACAGTAAGAAGCCAGCAGGGCATGCCAGGATATGTAATCTGGCAGAGCAGCCCTGCCAGGGTCACTGGTTGCCACGAGAGGGTGCTGTAGGGAGACAAGCTCCCTATTATGGACTTCCGTGTGACCCAGAAGAACTGTCATTGGGCAGTCGCCCTGGCACCAGAAGTACTCCTGGGTCTGTGATAAAAGAGACCGCACTCACTTATTCAAGCGAGTCGGAGCTGGGAGGTAGTGGAGCAACCTTTGAGTGGAGGAGGGTAATGCAGTAGGGGGATAAAGAGAGATATACTGAGAAAGATCTGTATTTGCTTGTGTCACATTTGGAGGGAGTTAAAATAAAATTTCTTTGACTATTTAAACCTGGGACTGGACAAGAGTCTTCGTGTTAGGGTTTGGGGTTTACTGATGCCCTGGGTTTATCACAATAGATAGATAGTGTGGACTGTGCCCGGCAGTTTATCCCGGCCAAGTCCCCCAAGCTGCCAGATGGAGCCCTCCCTGCAGTATGGAGGTGCCCCTAAGACCAGCAGGGAGTCATGGACTATGTAGTTTTTATCCTCAGCCCTGCTGGATACCACAGGGGCCGCAAGAGGGAGCTGCAGGGAGGACCAAAGACTTATTTGTACACTATGACCCGGAAGTTCGTCATAGGAAGAGCGACGGACTTCCGGGATGAAGAAAAGTACTTTTTACCTGACCCGGAAGTGATATAAGATCACATGGACTGAGGACTGGGAACACTTCCGGGTCAGGGAATATAAAAGGACTGAGGGAACTCCCAGACGGCGAGCTGAGCTGGGTGGTAGGAGGGCAACGCGTCTGGGAGTGGAGGATTGTGATTATTATTTTTTTATTATTGTTATTGTGGTTTATGAATAGTGTGGAGTGGAGGGTGCTTGGTGCACATTATTATAATAAAAAGAATAATTGTAGCACTTTTACCAGGTGTTTGGCGTGGTACCTGAGGGTTCAAGGGAGCACTACTGGCCCCTACTGCGACAATAGATAGATAGATAGATAATGTGAAAAGGCACTATATAATAGAGGGATAGATAGATACAGTAGATCTTTATATGTTCCGTATGCTGGACTTTTTTATCAGGCACAATCAATAACTAATTCCTTTGTAGCGTGTTTTTGATTAAATGTTACACTTGCCACTACAATGGTTTGTTACTTTTTTCAAATTTATAACCTCATTTGCAACATAAGTCTTTTCCTGCAAAACACAATATGTGTTTCCGAATCTGTTAGGACTGTGGGTGTAAGGCAATACTTTTATATGCAGCCATTGGAACCCTGTGGGAAATGCTGTGAGAAACGCTTCATAAATCTCTTCATCTAATTCATTAGTTGACATAGGCGGCTGCCTAGGGCGCTCTCCCCCGAGGGGTGCCATTTATGAAAGTTAAGGGGCAGATGCTCTGGAAATCCCCTGCCCCAAACCCATTAAGCTATGGACACTAAGGGGCTCCATTTTTGTAAATCAACAGGGTATATGCTCTGCACACCGAGGGGGAGCCCCCCCTACTTGGTCCACAAAGTCTACAATACTGAATGTTCACTATGGCACCAAAGGGCACCATTTGTGTAACTCAAGGGACATGCCTTCTGGGCGCTGAGGGGCTCCGAGGTGACTGCCCCTCCACCTTCATATGAGCTTTGACCAGCAATGCCCAGGAGGACATGCAGATACCCTGCCGCCCTGACAACATACCAATGTACTTCGATATAAGGTGCCTATAAAAAGCACCGTCCCTCTTTTTATGTTTTCTTGTTAAATCCAAGTGGATTTAATTTGACTTTTTAAATGCTGATTAGCAGAAACAGACTTTAATTTCAAATTGAAAACAGATCTGCCAAATTCTCTAAAGTAATTACAAATATAAAACAGAATAATTAATTGCATAAGTATATCTACAGTCTGGAATACTGCACACCATGCTTTGGACACCAAGGGGTACCATTTTGGTAACTCAAGGGGCGCGTGCTCTGAAATCACCCAACATCCTCCCACCCTGCCACTCTAAGGACACCGAGGGGTACCATTTTGGTAACTCCAGGGTGCAAGTTCCAAACAACAAGTTAGATCCTCTTCCCCCTCGGTCCTTAAAGACTAACAATACTGAATGTACACTATGGACATAGAGGGGCGCCATTTCTGTAAGTCAAGTGACACGCTCCCACATCTACGCTTTGGACCCTAAGGGGCACCGTTTTGGTTTCGACAACACTAATCTTTAATACTTTTTGGATAGGGTGGATGAAAAACAATAACATGGTAAATGAAAAGAGCTGGAGTTATAACCACATTGAATAAGTGTGGTGTCAAAAGAAAAGACAAGAATCAGAAAAAGGTTTGGGGCAGCCTCCCATATACCGTATATACTCGCATTTAAGTTGGGTCTTGAAACCTGAAAAATCGATCATAAAATCAGACACCAACCTATACGCTCATTTAAAAGTACGACAATTAATTTTATTTCTACATCTTCTTACCTACTTCAATCTCACATCAGTTTCTAAGACACGTTGAGTTTTGTTGCAGCAGTGCAGTTACCAATTTCTTTCTCCACTTCATCTACATTTCATTTCAAACCAGCTTCTTATTTTCTTCTGATCGAACGCTCCATCGTAGATAAGGGATGCTCTTATGATAAATACGTATGAGGGTGTGAGATACAAAAAAAAACCAAAACAGTGCAAATGTCACTTCGGAATACGTCAGGTATTACCGTGTGGTCACGTGGGCACAATACATAGAAGAAAAGGCCGTGTGCTCCGTGGTTACTCTCTCAGGTGGGTGTTAGCATATCATAATCTCTTGGACCAATAGTGTGAGTTTTCCGCATTTGATTTATATGACCGACATTACAAAATACCAGAAATTATATGGTAAAATAAAGCCCCGAATTATATTCAGGAGAACTTAAACGTGAGTATACAGCAATCCCTCGCTATATCGCGCTTCGACTTTCGCGGCTTCACTCTAACGCAGATTTTATATGTAAGCATATCTAAATTTATAATGAGGATTTTTCGCTGCTTCGTGGGTTCTGCGGACAATGTGTCTTTTTACTTCCTGTACATGCTTCCTCAGTTGGTTTGCCAGTTGATTTCATACAAGGGACGCTATTGGCGGATGGCTGAGAAGCTAACCAATCACAGCACGCAGTTAAGTTCCTGTGTGCTGAATTCGATTCCGTGGCGTCAACCAGGAAGACTCGTCTCGCTCATTCAGCATCAACATGTTTCGCTGTGTAAAGAGTTAACTTTTGTGCTCTTTTGTGTTTATCTTTGTGAATAGTCAAGCCCTTCCTTATGGCTCCAAAACGATCTGCTCCTGCTGCTGCTTCAGGGTCCGTGCCCAAGCGCCAATGGAAGATGTTAATGATTGCTGAAAAGGTAAACATTTTGGATATGCTGAAGGAAGGGAAAAGCTACACCGCTGTAGGACGCCATTACGGCATCAATAAGGCTTTTTATTTAAAAAGTAGGAAAAGAATATAACATCTACGGCCGCAGTGTCCTTTTAACCAGGGTGCAAAGTAACCAGGCAGTAGTCTGGATGGAATCTGCTTTAGGGATTTGGATTGAAGAAGAACAACGGCGGTGCTACAGTCGCCTGAAGTGGCTCCTTTAGAAGAACTGTAACGCTCTCCTTTGTTGTGCAGTAAAACTAAACTCATCGTTATCGGACAAGTCATCGTGTCATTGTTGGTGAGTAGCCATAATTAATTTTCTACTTACAGTACTTAGTACATGTACGTACGTTTAGTGTCACTGTACACACATTTACTGTATACTATTTTTCTTGTATTGTACATATTTATTGCTGGTGGCCTATCTATCGTAATGGCTGTAACATATGTGAAATCGGAGACACTCGATTTTAAATATTTAAATATATAAATAAATATTAAAATAATATTTAGGTTTTACTGTATATAAACAGTGTGTTTACATATATAATTTCAATGAATCTTACCTAATATCAAAGAGAATACAAAGGGTTTATGATGTATAACTGTGCGGGGAATATTTATAAACAGTGTGGGAGAGTTGATAAGGGCTTAAAATATATAAAAATAAACATACAAACATATGGTTTCTACTTCGCGGATTTTCACCTATCGCGGGGGGGTCTGGAACGCAACCCCCGCGATCGAGGAGGGATTACTGTATACGGTAACTTGAAACTCAGCTGCAAATCTGAAATTTGGCACAATAGAGAGATTTTTGAATCTGGAACAGAACTGACTTGGATGAGGCAAAGATGACGGTTTTAAAGTAAAACTGAGGAAGTGACATCATCAGGGCCAGAACTGGGAGTGATGTCATTGGGACCAGGCGGAATTTCCCATAACTGGTCTGCAATGGAAAGAGAGAAGGGATTAGCACACTCTGCAACCCCCTGGTCTGGCGTGGAATTACTTTAATTTGAGCCCTTTTGCTGCTTCCCATGCGCACATCTGTGACAGATACCTTCCATGTTATGATGTACAGAAATACAGGACCTGCATACTAAATATTATCCATTTTTATTACAATCATCACCATAAACCACATTTTATTTCCATGTGGAATAGTAAGCAGTGGCGTACCTAGCTTTAAGAATGCATGTTGCTTATCGTGTCTTTTTCTCTGTTTCTTACAACTAAAACAGAGCAGCCACTTTTTCTTAGAAGCAATCAATGAGGTCCTAACAGGAGAAAATGGCACTTGGACCAATGAGGCAAAAGGGGAGGGGCTTGAGCCACCATAGCTACGCCCTGGTGCACATTGCTGCTTTCAGTGTCATCAATCATTTTCTAACCCACTCAGTCCTGAAGAGAGTCACTGGAGGTGCAGGGGCCTTTCCCAGCTAGCACAGGGCACAAAGCAGGAGAAAAACCTGGGCAAGGTGCCAGTCCATTGCAGGGTGAACACACACACCAGTCCACCTAACGCAGGCATGAGGAAAACATACAAGATCCACACAGGGAGGACATGGGACACAAACTCTGGTCTCATTAATGTGAGGCAACAGCGCTACCGCTGCACCACCTGATTTCAATGTATGATCAATAATTTGAAAGAAAGAAAGAAAGAAAGAAAGAAAGAAAGAAGACTGCCATTTTAATCTCATGGTACAGTAAAAGGCTGCTCTACTACTTTTCTTAATTTTGGACCTCTATAAATCCAAAGGAGTTGTTTCAGATCAGACTCAACCAGGGTTGTCCGGTTTCCAAAATTACAGATCGGAACAGCCACCATTTTGAGTAACCAAAAAAGACGTTAAGAATAAGTAAGAAAGATTTTACATGTTAAAATATTTTATTTGATAAAATTACTAGGGGGCTACTGTGGTTGGCTGGTGCCCTGCCTGGGATTTGTTCCTACCTTGTGCCCTGTGTTGGCTGGGATTGGCTCCAGCAGACCCCCCGTGACCCTGTGTTAAGATATAGTGGGTTGGACAATGGATGGATGGATGGATAATGACTGACTGACTGACTAGGGGGCTATGCCCCCTGCTCACTTTGTTCGCCAGCCCCCCCCAAAAATACCCCCCCCGGCATGCTCCATGCACCAGACACTTTTTTTTCTCTGCCACTCGTGTTGTGAAGAGTGGGGCTGAACGCACCCCAAGGAGACACGGTCACTCCTCTGACACCCCCTCTTAATTCGGTGATACAATGAGAAGCAAATACAGTTTTTTTTTTTTTACCTCATCTTTGCCCGATCAGCTGCTGCTGCCATGCCGCGTGATCTGCATCTCACGCGGGGCACTTCTGTCATATCACCTATGTTCATATATTCAATCTCTTTTCATTTTTACCTTTTCATCAATATTACATTGAATTTTGATTCCGTGTTTGAAATTACATCGTGACAACGCAACGTACAACTGCCCGTGAGTGAATATCGATTCTTTCTCTCTACAAGAAGTGTGTCTGACAATTGCATTCACACAAATGAGAAATGATTTCTCTCGCAGGATTTCACTTTCACCAAACAACAAATATACCTCTTCATTGGGAAGAAACACTACTTTTTTTTTCCCCTGATGGCAACACGAATTATACGATCTATTAAGACTCCGACTTAAAGTTTAAATCTGAAAATATATTCAATCTCTTTTTGCTGTTCCATTATTCCACCGAGTAATAATTTCCGTTTGTTTGTGCTAATGTGATCTTTACTATCCTTGTTTGAGACTTTCGAATTTTCGTACTTCCATTATCTCTAACCTGCTCTGTATGTGTACCGCACCAACGTTTTTGAATTCTTTCCGACATTCTACTTTGTCTTCTACTCTTTGTCTTTTATTTCCGGCCCCGGCTGTGGTTAAATCTCTTGGAACAAAGTCTTGTCTCGCGGGACGTGAAAGTGTCTCTCTGAGAAAATCACGTCTCGTTTTCCTCCAACCTTCCAAGAATTTTTTTATAATAGAGAGAAATTTTATATGAATAATACCTATCAACTTAATAACGTTAAAAAATCTCAATTTTTACTTATTTTACTTACACAAGCACTTACGCAATATTTCAATGCATATACTAAACCAACATAAAAATGAATATGCGGTAAACATTTTGCATGGTTTTTTATATAACCTCACTTATTATTTCTTTTTCATTCAAAATTTAGGCACGGGTATGTTTGTTATAACTTGTAACATGTTTTATGTTTCAGATAATGCGACACGATATATGTAAATGGAATGCAGATAAGCAAATTTGACCTACTTTGTTAGTCGACAAGTCTTTATCAGTATCACTTCACTTTTCAAAGGACAAGCAGCCATGATGAGCACAAGAAATGTATGACGACACGAGCACACGACATTCACAAACACACACGATTCAAACACTCGGATTCAGCTGACAGTTACACATTTTATTCAACAACAACAACACTATTTATTTCTAGAGCACGTTTTCATACAAATGGTGTAGCTCGAAGTGCTTTACAAGATGAAGAAAGAAAAAAGAAAAATATGAAACTCTGATTAGGTAATGTGAGTAACAAAGAATAAAGTAAGGTCTGATAGCCAGGAGGGACAGAAAAACCAAAAAAAAAGTCTTCAAAAGGCTGGAGATAAAAAAACAAACAAAATCTGCAGGGGTTCCGAGGCCACAAGACCACCCAGCCCCTTCTAGGCATTCCACCAAACGTCAATGTTCTCAATCAGTCCTCATGATTTTCAGGCTTCATGTGGAAGAATTAGGAGAGATGGTCATATGGACTTCAGGCCTTCAATCCATCAATGTAGGGACATCACGGTGCTTTGATCAGGTGGTGGTGGCACAGATCGCCACCACAGAAAACTGGAAAAAGAACAGCAGAGAAAGTAGGGGGTGAGTATGAATTATGGAGCCATGATAGAAATGATAATTCAATGCATATAGAGAATATCAGGGTTACACTAAAATGAAGCTATGAGAAAGCCATGTTAAAGAAAGCATTTGATAAGGTGCCACATGACAGGTTGGGCATCAAATTAAAATAAGTGAATTGGAATAGACACTGGAAGCAGAGGGTGATGGTGCGAGGAACCTCATCAGAACTGGCCAATGTCAAGATTGGTGACCAGCAGTGGTCAGTGCTAGGGCCGCTGCTATTTTTAATATATATAAATGATTTAGATAGGAATATACAGTATATATATATATATATATATATATATATATATATATAGTGGTGTGAAAAACTATTTGCCCCCTTCCTGATTTCTTATTCTTTTGCATGTTTGTCACACAAAATGTTTCTGATCATCAAACACATTTAACCATTAGTCAAATATAACACAAGTAAACACAAAATGCAGTTTTAAATGATGGTTTTTATTATTTAGGGAGAAAAAAAATCTAAAACTACATGGCCCTGTGTGAAAAAGTAATTGCCCCCTTGTTCAAAAATCACCTAACTGTGGTGTATCACACCTGAGTTCAATTTCCGTAGCCACCCCCAGGCCTGATTACTGCCACACCTGTTTCAATCAAGAAATCTCTTAAATAGGAGCTGCCTGACACAGAGAAGTAGACCAAAAGCACCTCAAAAGCTAGACATCATGCCAAGATCCAAAGAAATTCAGGAACAAATGAGAACAGAAGTAATTGAGATCTATCAGTCTGGTAAAGGTTATAAAGCCATTTCTAAAGCTTTGGGACTCCAGCGAACCACAGTGAGAGCCATTATCCACAAATGGCAAAAACATGGAACAGTGGTGAACCTTCCCAGGAGTGGCCGGCTGACCAAAATTACCCCAAGAGCGCAGAGGCGACTCATCCGAGAGGTCACAAAAGACCCCAGGACAACGTCTAAAGAACTGCAGGCCTCACTTGCCTCAATTAAGGTCAGTGTTCACAACTCCACCATAAGAAAGAGACTGGGCAAACCGGCCTGCATGGCAGATTTCCAAGGCGCAAACCACTGTTAAGCAAAAAGAACATTAGGGCTCGTCTCAATTTTGCTAAGAAACATCTCAATGATTGCCAAGACTTTTGGGAAAATACCTTGTGGACTGATAAGACAAAAGTTGAACTTTTGGAAGGCAAATGTCCCGTTACATCTGGCGTAAAAGGAACACAGCATTTCAGAAAAAGAACATCATACCAACAGTAAAATATGGTGGTGGTAGTGTGATGGTCTGGAGTTGTTTTGCTGCTTCAGGACCTGGAAGGCTTGCTGTGATAGATGGAACCATGAATTCTACTGTCTACCAAAAATCCTGAAGGAGAATGTCCGGCCATCTGTTCGTCAACTCAAGCTGAAGCGATCTTGGGTGCTGCAACAGGACAATGACCCAAAACACACCAGCAAATCCACCTCTGAATGGCTGAAGAAAAACAAAATGAAGACTTTGGAGTGGCCTAGTCAAAGTCCTGACCTGAATCCAATTGAGATGCTATGGCATGACCTTAAAAAGGCGGTTCATGCTAGAAAACTCTCAAATAAAGCTGAATTACAACAATTCTGCAAAGATGAGTGGGCCAAAATTCCTCCAGAGCGCTGCAAAAGACTCATTGCAAGTTATCGCAAACGCTTGATTGCAGTTATTGCTGCTAAGGGTGGCCCAACCAGTTATTAGGTTCAGGGGGCAATTACTTTTTCACACAGAGTCATGTAGGTTTGGATTTTTTTTCTCCCTAAATAATAAAAACCATCATTTAAAAACTGCATTTTGTGTTCACTTGTGTTATATTTGACTAATGGTTAAATGTGTTTGATGATCAGAAACATTTTGTGTGACAAACATGCAAAAGAATAAGAAATCAGGAAGGGGGCAAATAATTTTTCACACCACTGTATATATATACTCTCTATATATAAAATCCTAATCCTAAAAGTGAAACGATTTTGTGTGACGTTTTTATGTCACATTTTTTGTCACACTTTAAATCAAACTTATTTTAAAACCTACATATATATGTTTGGTATCATTCTTTTCAGAATTTATCGAAATTTAATGTGATGTTGTTAGATTTTCAGATTCTTATTCTGTTTGTAAATTAAAAACTAAAAAATATCAAGAACTCACGTCCCGCGAGACAAGACTTTGTGCCAAAAGATTTAACCATGCCCAGGGCTGGAAATAAAAGACAAAGAGGAGACACTGATCACAATTTTGGCCAGCGTAGTTAGCTGATGCTTCCTTAGTCCCCTCAGACTCTTAAAGGACCACTGCACCATTATAATCCACTCAAAACTAGTCCTTCCCCATTGACTTCATTGCATTTGGCAGAGTTCAGCTGAGTGCCCAAACATTTCCATGATTTCACCGAACTTACATCTCCATGGGGTTCGCTCATTTCTGGCAGTTAGTTGCTTTGGTCAAACGTTAGCAGTGAAAAAATAAAGGAACTCAATTTGACCCAAGTGTGCACACGAGTGTATAACCAACTAATGTGAAATGTTCAGGCAATAAGAGGGAATGACAAAAACTGTCTCTAATAAAGCAGATAAAGAAAGGCGCTTATAGTAAACCACAGCTATGTGTGTTTTTATAAAAATATTGATGTTTGGAAATCTGTTCTGATTCTACTGATTTATATTTGCCAAAGTAAACAAAAAAATTGGTGAAGAATTCTGCTTGTCTGCCTGATATCAGAGCTCTGTGATACGACTGGCCAACAAAAACAGTCATCGGGAGAGCGACATTCAACAGGGGACATTGAACTCGGCAGACGAGCCTGTTTGGACTGCAACTCTACTGGGGGCTGAGCAAAAAGCACAAGTGTCCTGCACTTGACACCCGTCTCTCTGCTTGGCACATCTGCTGTGATTCATTTTCTTTCTTTCTGTTAAAGTACCTGTCATGTTAAGCATTAATATAAAGAGCTTCTTTCTTTTATTTATATAGAACCTTTTCATATTAGGTATTACTATAAATAGCTTCTTTCTTTCTTCTATATAGTGCCTTTCATAGTATTATTATATAAAGCTTTTTACTTCATTTCTTTTATATAGTACCTTTTATATTAAGCATAAAAAACAGGTGGAGGCCACTGACATTTTTCTCTATTCATCTGTTTTGTCACTCATTTTGCATTTGTCAGTGTCACTACTGGTAGCATGGGGCCATACCTGGACCCTACAGAGGTGACACAGGTAGTCCAGCTTCTCCAAGATGGCACATCAATACGTGCTACTGCCAGATGGTCTGCTGTGTCTCCCAGCATAGTCTCAAGGGCATGGAGGAGATTCCAGGAGACAAGCAGTTACTCTAGGAGAGCTGGACATGGCCCCTCGTAGAAGGTCCTTAACCCATGAGCAGGACCCACCAGTATCTGCTCCTTTGGGCAACGAGGAACAGGATGAGCACTGCCAGAGCCTACAAAATGACCACCAGCAGGCAGGCCACTGGTGTGAATGTCTCTGACCAAACAATCAGAAACCGACTTCATGAGGGTGGTCTGAGGGTCCAACGTCCTCTAGTGGGCTCTGTGCTCACTACCCACCTGGCAACATGGAACTTGATTGGCATTTGCCATAGAATACCAGAACTGGCAGGTCCAACACTGGCATCCTGTGCTTTTCACAGATGAGAGCAGGTTCACCTTGAGCACATGTGACAGACGTGAAAGGGTCTGGAGAAGTTGTGGAGAACGTTATGCTGCCTGTAACATCGATCAGCATGACCAGTTTGGTGGTGGGTCAGTGATGGTATATCTGGGGAGGCATATCCATGGAGGGACACACAGACCTCTACAGGCTAAACAACGGCACTGTGACTTGTCATTAGGTATCGGGATGAAATCCTTGGACCCATTGTCAGACCCTATGCTGGTGCAGTGGCTCCTGTGTTCCTCCTGGTGCACCAAAATGCCCGTCCTCATGTGGTGAGAGTATGCAGGCAGTTCCTGGAGGATGAAGGAATTGATACTATTGACTGGCCCCCACGTTCAATCGCTTGACCTCAATCCAATAGAACACCTCTGGGTCGGACATTATGTTTTGGTCCATCCGACACCTCAGACTGTCCTGGAGCTCAGTGATGCCCTTGTCCAGATCTGGGAGGAGATCCCCAGGACACCATCCATTGTCTCATTAGGACTTTGTCAGGCAGGCATACAAGCACCGGGGTGGTATACAAACCAGCAATGAGTTGCTGCAATGAAATTTCAACTAAATGGACTTGCCTGCCTACCACATCATTTTTTTCATTTGATTTTCGGGGTGGCTTTGAATTCAGCCCTCTGTAGGTCGATCATTTTCATTTCCATCCTTTCGTTCCTAACACATTAGCATATCAGTGCATAGCAGTAGAGATAGCCAGCAGGATTTTTTCCCATTGAGATCTGATGTGTTTTCAAGCTGCTCCTTTAAATTTGTTTGATCAGTTTACTTTCTAAAAGATTTGATGTGATTTTTAATATGTACTGTGACAGAGGTCTGGGGTCATTGCCCCACTGGGACGCCGGGAGAAAGGAAGGACTGGGAGAGTACAGTACAGGTGCCGGTCATAAAATTAGAATATCATGACAAAGTTGATTTATTTCAGTAATTCCATTCAAAAAGTGAAACTTGTATATTAGATTCATTCATTACACACAGACTGATGAATTTCAAATGTTCATTTCTTTTAATTTTGATGATTATAACTGACAACTAATGAAAGTCCCAAATTCAGTATCTCGGAATATAAATTAAGACCAATGCAAAAAAAGGATTTTTAGAAATGTTGGCCAACTGAAAGGTATGAACATGAAAAGTATGAGCATGTACAGCACTCAATATTTAGTTGGGGCTCCTTTGGCCTGGATTACTGCAGCAATATGGCGTGGCATGGAGTCGATCAGTCTGTGGCACTGCTCAGGTGTTATGAGAGCCCATGTTGCTCTGATAATGGCCTTCAGCTCTTCTGAATTGTTGGGTCTGGCGTATTGCATCTTCCTCTTCACAATACCCTATAGATTTTCTATGGGGTTAAGGTCAGGCGAGTTTGCTGGCCAATCAAGAACAGGGATACCATGGTCCTTAAACCAGGTACTGGTAGTTTTGGCACTTTGTGCAGGTGCCAGGTCCTGTTGGAAAATGAAATCTGCATCTCCATAAAGTTCGTCAGCAGCAGGAAGCATGAAGTGCTCTAAAACTTCCTGGTAGACGGCTGCGTTGACCTTGGACCTCAGAAAACACAATGGACCAACACCAGCAGATGACATGGCACCCCAAACCATCACTGACTGTGGAAACTTTACACTGGACCTCAAGCAACGTGGATTATGTGCCTCTCCTCTTCCTCCAGACTCTGGGCCCTTGATTTCCAAAGGAAATGCAAAATTTACTTTCATCAGAGAACATAACTTTGGACCACTCGGCAGCGGTCCAGTCGAGACGCTTCCGGCGCTGTCTCTTGTTCAAGAGTGGCTTGACACAAGGAATGTGACAGCTGAAGCCCATGTCTTGCATACGTCTGTGCCTGGTGGTTCTTGAAGCACTGACTCCAGCTGCAGTCCACTCTTTGTGAATCTCCTCCACAGTTTTGTTTCACAATCCTCTCCAGGGTGCGGTTATCCCTGTTGCTTGTACACTTTTTTCTACCACATCTTGTCCTTCCCTTCGCCTCTCTATTAATGTGCTTGGACACAGAGCTCTGTGAACAGCCAGCCTCTTTAGCAATGACCTTTTGTGTCTTGCCCTCCTTGTGCAAGGTGTCAATGGTCGTCTTTTGGACAACTGTCAAGTCAGCAGTCTTCCCCATGATTGTGTAGCCTACAGAACTCGACTGAGAGACCATTTAAAGGCTTTTGAGTTAATTAGCTGATTAGAGTGTGGCACCAGGTGTCTTCAATATTGAACCTTTTCACAATATTCTAATTTTCCGCGATACTGAATTTGAGTGTTTCATTAGTTGTCAGTTATAATCATCAAAATGAAAAGAAATATAACATCCGTCTGTGTGTAATGAATGAATCTAATATACAAGTTTCACTTTTTGAATGGAATTACTGCAATAAATCAACTTTGTCATGATATTCTAATTTTATGACCGGCACCTGTACTGTACTCTCCCAGTCCTTCCTTTCTCCCGGCGTCCCAGTGGGTCAATGACCCCAGACATCTGTCACAGTGCACATTAAAAATCACATCAAATCTTTTATAAAGTAAACTGATCAAAAAAATTTAAAGGAGCAGCTTAAAACACATCAGATCTCAATGGGAAAAAAATCCTGCTGGCTGTCTCTACTGCTATGCACTGATATGCTAATGTGTTAGGAACGAAAGGATGGAAATGAAAATGATCGACCTACAGAGGGCTTCCTGGGTCGCATGGGGTCCACAGAGCCGGGAAGCTCAACCATGTGGGGGGGAGATGGCCACCACTAGAGGGCACCTGCACAGTTACGATGGTCGGCAGCGCTTCCGCCACAACAGGAAATGCTGCCAGAAGAGGAGCTGAACTCGTGTGCAGCACTTCGGAGAGAAATACTGCACCTGGAGAAATTCCGGGTGCAGTATAAAGGAGGCCGTCGCACTGCACTCGAAAGCGGAGTCGGGTGTTAGAAGACGGAGCAATGAGTGAGGAGTAGAGGCGGCCGAAGAAGAAAAGAGAAAGGGGGCTGAGAGCTTTGGCACTGCTGATTTGTGCATTGTGGTGATCGTGTTGTGTAAAGGAAACACAATAAACTGTATGTATATTCGGGACATTCGGTGTCTGTCTGTCTGTGGCCGGGCTGGTATATGACAGCACATTATTATTTAGTAGCAATGATTACAAAAAGTAAATGGGAATCTTTACAGTCATTATGCCCACATAAAAGATCATTTCAGAAAACTCAATTACTAATATTCAGAATTGAAATTACAAACAAAAAAAGTTTGTTGCCCCTGATTGTTCAAACTGTCTAATTTATACAATATTATATTAAAGAAAGAAAGAAAGAAGCTCTTTACAATAATATTCAATATGAAATGAATCAATAACACAATGTCTTACTGGTATTTGTGAATGGATGAATAGTAATTTTCTCAAGTTAAATAAAGAGAAAACTGAAATTGTATTGATTGGCAAAAACGGATTCAGTGAGGTTATCAGAAATAAACTTGACGCATTAGGATTAGACGTTAAGACAGAAGTAAAAAACTTAGGGGTAACTGTTGACTGCAATCTGAATTTTAAATCTCATATTCATCAGACCACTAGGACAGCATTTTTTCACTTAAGAAACATAGCAAAAGTTAGACCTCTTATATCATTGAAAGATGCGGAGAAATTAATTCACGCTTTTGTTTTCACTCGACTAGATTACTGTAACGCACTCCTCTCAGGACTACCCAAAAAAAAACAT
This sequence comes from Polypterus senegalus, assembly GCF_016835505.1. Classification (NCBI taxonomy): domain Eukaryota; kingdom Metazoa; phylum Chordata; class Cladistia; order Polypteriformes; family Polypteridae; genus Polypterus; species Polypterus senegalus. The sequence goes on along the minus strand of NC_053163.1, from coordinate 148,120,198 downwards.
CAATCACTTGCAACGAGTGCAGAATGGAGCTGCTAGAATCCTAACTAGAAAAAGAAAATCTGAACACATTTCTCCAGTTTTGATGTCGCTACACTGGTTACCTGTGTCATTCAGGATTGACTTTAAAATACTGATTATGGTTTATAAAGCCTTAAATAATCTCGCTCCATCTTATATATCGGAATGTCTGACACCTTATATTCCAAATCGTAACCTCAGATCCTCAAATGAGTGTCTCCTTAGAATTCCAAAAGCTAAACTTAAAATAAGTGTTGAGGCGGGCGGCCTTCTGCTGCTATGCACCTAAAATCTGGAATAGCCTGCCAATAGGAATTCACCAGGCTGATACAGTAGAGCACTTTAAAACACTGCTGAAAACACATCACTTTAACATGGCCTTCTCATAACTTCACTTTAACTTAATCCGGATACTCCGTATGTTCAATTCATCTTAATAACTATTCATGGTGGCTCTAAAATCCGTACTGACCCCAACTCTCTCTTCCGTTTCTTTTTCCGGTTTCTCTGTGGTGGCGGCCTGCGCCACCTCCACCTACTCAAAGCACCATGATGCCCCAGCATTGATGGACTAAAAGCCAGAAGTCCACGTGTTCATCATCATCATCATCATCATCAAACCCTTCCGTGAAAACCATAAATCCAAAGAGGACTGTTTCATTTATGTTAGGTAGATTGTCCAGAGGGGACTGGGTGGTCTCATGGTCTGGAATCCCTGCAGATTTTATTTTTTTTCTCCAGCCGTCTGGAGTTTTTTTTTTTTTTTCTGTCCCCCCTGGCCATTGGACCTTACTCTTATTCTATGTTAATTAAAGTTGACTAATTTTATTTTCTTACTGTGTCTCTTATTTTTCTATTCTTCATTATGTAAAGCACTTTGAGCTACATTCTTTTGTATGAAAATGTGCCATATAAATAAATGTTGATGTTGTTGTTGTTGAAAGATACTCTATGAAAGAAAGGAAGAAGGGTGCTCTTTATCTTAAAGTCACTACATTAAAGAGAGACCACTGCCCGGCTGGACTCCGCCATCTCTGTTTAATTTGATGACTTCTTGTAAAGAGTGAGCTCGGTGATGGACTGGTGCCTCGTGGTTGCTGCTTTGCGCCCGACGTTACAGGTCAGTCTTCGGCCTGCTGTGACCCAATGATGGATTTGGCTGCTTTCAGAACGCTAAGTTGTGCTAATAATTGACAGATGGATGGTGTTTCAAACCTCATCGTCTAAGTTAAGGCGCTACATGAAACTCACGTTGAGATTGTAATCCTCTCAAATGCCTTTTGCCGTAGTGGTGATGCAGACAAAAGGAATGAGTTTGAATCCTCAGCCCACTTATCATTCTGACTGAAGGATATGAGCAGTACTGTTGGCTTCAGAGCGTCGGCCATATCCATGTTTTTAAAGAATGTGATGAAAACAGCATGTTAGAACAGACGGTCCACATAAAAATGTGAGCCCCCCACCCCCCCCCTTTGTTCTTTTATTAAAAGCTTTGCTGTAAATGAAACTGAACACAGAAAAGAGAAGAATGTTCCTGTTTTCCTATTGCGACACATTTTTTTTTTTTGGCAACAGAAATTCTCCATATGATTTATTTTTTCCCGTTAAGGGGGCTTTTTACATTCACTTTAAAGGGAGAACATTGTTTTTTAATTCTGTTGTAGAGTAAAAAAATAACCTCAGGTTGAGCAGCGTAGCCTAGCGGGTAAGGAACTGAAGTGAAACACACAAAGCTGTCAGTTCAATCCACAACCTCGACTCCTGTCCCTCAGCAAGCTGCTTTACCTGCCATTTCTTGAAACAGGAAAACTGTCAGGGTGCTCTCCCATGACGCAAACTGGTATAATATTCAGTGTGGAATGGCACTATATAACGTCACGTGGAGTCTCTGAAGGAGCCAGTCAGTCTACCAGAGCTGCTTAAATGTTGAAAGTGTCGCAGTGTAACTGTAAAGTTTGGAAAGACACTGCAAGGAATCACGTGTTTGCGACCTGAATTCTCACTATTGACGGTCTGCATGGCATTGAACCTGCCTCTTCATCTGCCTGGGATCAGAAATTTTGGAAATGTGCTTGAAAATAACCATTGAGTGAGGCTCCCTGTCAAAAGACTTTTTAAATAATCACAAGGCTACTGGCTCACTCCCCACTGCTGGTACCATGTGTGAACTCGGAGAGAGTTGCCTCAATTTTAATTTGTACCCGAGGTTTCTTTATGTTCTCAAAAACAAAATCATGAAACGTGGGATGGACGGGGTCCTGTGCAGGTCTGATTGATGCCTTGGGTGTGTTGATGTTAGCTGAGGCTCCAGCTGCCTGTTGCTTGTTGTTCTTTGGACGGCCGTTTTCAGTGAGGCTAATTGCTTTAAAGCAAACATACAAGACTGATTTTACCTTCATTTACACTGAGGACATTGGCAGGCTTAAAGGCAGGTGGCCAGCAAATATTTGAAGCCACAGATAGAAGTTTCTGATTTTTGGGACTTATGGCGCAGTGAGTTGTCATGAAGCAGAGACACGCCTGCTGTTCGTTTCACACAACATGTCTGTTTGATGGCCTCATGCATTGACTTCATTGTGAAAGCGTTGGTTTCTCCAGTGACGGTTGACTTGTGTGGCACGAGTTCCAATATCAGGACAACTTTTTTTATCCCAGAAAGCTATTGCTATAACTTTTCCAGGCTGAATACTGCACAAGAAATTTCTTTGTACTCATTGGTCCCTTATGGTTCCATTGCATGGGCTCTTTTTTGGTTTCAGAGTAATGGTGGTGGGCTTACATTTTACACTCAGTAACAACCCATGAGTAAAAGTCGGAAGGGTTTTCTCTAAGAAGGTCCAGGTTCTCATGACTGAATTCCTGGTGACATGCTTGTCTCAGCATTCCGGGAACCCATCAGGAGCTAAACTTACGACATTAATGGGTGATTGCGAAAACCGTGCCAGATGAAATGCCTAATTCTTAAGCCCTTAACATTAATCTTAAAATGACGATTGTTTTTTATGATCATGGCCTCCAGTTTTTGGCACATTTCCTGTTAAGATGCCTCCACAAGACTCCCAGTGTGGGGGTCATCTTTATTCGTCTCTTGATCCTATTTAAATTACTTGGCCCAAAATTTCACCTTTCAGTACAAAGGTGCATCATCACCAAAGACAGCATTCAGCCTCTGATGGAATTCTTTGGCTTCTTATCTTCTTCCTTTGTGAGGAATTTAATTATGGAAAGTTGCTCTCACTCTGTTAGGTTCTCTGTAGACTCACAGGAAGATGTGTTTGCCGTCCTCTGTCTCTGAGTGCGTGATATGAAGTGACCTCAAACTACATGTGTGGTGTACCAAGACACGTCCTGATCTCCAGTTACAAGTTCAAGGGTAGATCAGTTATTGAACAACCTCATAAAGACCAATCACTCCTATCTATCTATCTATCTATCTATCTATCTATCTATCTATCTATCTATCTATCTATTATTTAGCACCTTTCATATCTATCTATCTATCTATAGCACCTTTCATATCTATCTATCAATTATATAGTGCCTTTCACATCTATCTATCTATCTATCTATCTATCTATAGTGCCTTTCACATTTATATATCTATCTATCAATTATATAGTGCCTTTCACATCTATCTATCTATCATATCCATCCATCCATTTTCCAACCTGCTGAATCCGAACACATGGTCACAGGGGTCTGCTGGAGCCAATCCCAGCCAACACAAGGCAGGAACCAATCCTGGGCAGGGTGCCAACTCACCGTAGGACACACACAAACACCAAGCACACAATAGGGCCAATTTAGAATTGCCAATCCACCTAACCTGCATGTCTTTGGACTGTGGGAGGAAACCGGAGCGCCCGGAGGAAACCCATGCAGACACGGGGAGAACATGAAAACAACACGCAGGGAGGACCCGGGAAGTGAACCCAGGTCTCCTAACTGCGAGACAGCAGTGCTACCACTGTGCCACCGTGCTGCCCATCTATCATATAGTGCCTTTCATATCTATCTATCTATCTATCTATCTATCTATCTATCTATCTATCTATCTATCTATAGTGCCTTTCACATTTATCTATCTATCTATCTATTATATAGTGCCTTTCACATCTATCTATCGTGCCTTTCATATATATCTATCTATCAATTATATAGTGCCTTTCACATCTATCTATCTATCATATCCATCCATCCATTTTCCAACCTGCTGAATCCGAACACATGGTCACAGGGGTCTGCTGGAGCCAATCCCAGCCAACACAAGGCAGGAACCAATCCTGGGCAGGGTGCCAACTCACCGTAGGACACACACAAACACCAAGCACACAATAGGGCCAATTTAGAATTGCCAATCCACCTAACCTGCATGTCTTTGGACTGTGGGAGGAAACCGGAGCGCCCGGAGGAAACCCATGCAGACACGGGGAGAACATGAAAACAACACGCAGGGAGGACCCGGGAAGTGAACCCAGGTCTCCTAACTGCGAGACAGCAGTGCTACCACTGTGCCACCGTGCTGCCCATCTATCATATAGTGCCTTTCATATCTATCTATCTATCTATCTATCTATCTATCTATCTATCTATCTATCTATCTATCTATCTATCTATCTATCTATGTGTTATACAGTGCCTTTCACATCTATCTATCTATCTATCTATCTATCTATCTATCTATCTTCTCATCAATTTCCCTCTGACTTACAAGAACTAACTCTTTGTGCAGGTACAGTGGTCACAGCTTGCTAAAAACACACACGATTGCTGTTTACAGATTTCTCATCAGTACTTAATGCAATCCAGCCCCACATTTGAGTTGACAAACTGATTGATGGTTTTTATTCGACCCCAAACTTGGTGGGGTGGATTCTACAGTTCTTAACTAACCGAACACAAAGAGTGAGCACTGATAGCTTTATGATAGCCTTAAATCATCCATGGGATCACCTCAAGGCTGTGCCCTCTCTTATTTTTGTTATACACAAGTGACTGCAGGAGTTCACATAAGGACAGACATATTCTGAAACCTGCAGATGATTCTCTCATTGTGAGTTTTTTACAAGTTAAAGAGGACCTGAAATTCTTAAAGTTTATATTTTTTTTATACTGGAGGTGAAAGTCTTAACCCGAAGTCTCCAGTGGTCTCACTACTAAGTAGTCTTCTCGTAATCTTCAGTCAGTAGTATAGCACCTTTTGCTTGCAGTTGTGGCTTTTTTTTAACACATCTAACCTCTGGCGTTCCTTCTGCCATTCCTGTCCAAGACTCTCGAACACTGAGCCCACAAACAGCTCTCCTCTTTTCTCTCTGACAACAATCTGCTAGACCTTCTCTAATTTGGATTTCACATGCGTCACTCTGCTCAGACCGCACTGCTTTCTGTCACACATGCTCTTAGATGCTGATGTCACACAGCTTTACTGGCCACTTAAAACATGACAGAGGGTTCAGCGCACCTCTTACATGAGTGTTTAAATGAAATAAAATCCTGGATGGTGATAAATTATCTTCAGCTCAATCAAAAAACCCAGATATTTTGGTTTTTGGAAATGCTGAAATTCCAGCTCCTCTAAACAATGCGCTTGGTTTTCTGGTATCATATGAGAGGCCTTATATCAAGAACTTGGGAGTTATTTTTGAGAGAACTTTTAAATTCGACAAACAAAAACCTTGAAAAAGCAGTTCATGCGTTTATAGTCACTAGGTTAGGATAGTGTAATATCTAGGGGTTGATCAGGCATCTTTACATCGCCTACAGATGGTGCAGAATGCTGCTGCCCGTTTTTTAACTCGCACTCGTAAACGTGACTGTTCTTCTCCAGTACTCGCCTCTCTTCATTGGCTTCCAGTTTGTTTTTGAATTGAATTTAAAATTTTGTTATTGGTTTTTAAATGCTTAAATGGACTGGCGCCATTTTACCACTTGGATCTTTTAACAAAAGACACCCCAATGAGGGCACTTAAATCTTTAGCCAGTAGCTCATAGTGGGGTCTCGATCAAGGTATAAATGTGGCCGAGCTCTTCCGGTAGCTGCTCCCTCTCTGTGGAACAGTTTATCAGAACGGCCCCCTCTTCAGTCGCATTTAACTTATTAATGAAGAGTTACTTCTTCACGTTGGCTTTTGAATCAATGGTGTGAGTGAGACATCTTTGTCCTTTCTTTTATTGCCATCTTGCTGCTATAAGCTATTATTTCAATGTATTTTATTTAACTTTTTATATGATTGGTATTTATGTGATACATTTTATTTATTTATTTATTTATTTATATACTAGATAGATAGATAGATAGATAGATAGATAGATAGATAGATAGATAGATAGATACTTTATTAATCTCAAGGGGAAATTCACATAATCCAGCAGCAGTATACTGATACAAAGACTAGGGGGCTTTGCAAACCTGCTCATTTCGCTCACCAACCCCCAGGCGGGCACTACACACTAGCCCCTCTGCCCCTCTGCGGCTCGTGTTTGGGGAAGCAGATGAACAATTTAAACAGATTGTTATTTTCATGAGAATTGTTACACATGCCTAATAAAATGAACTATTTTACATTACAGCAAGTAATTATCCATAGTAAAATGTAATAATTTGAAATTAAATTATGTTTCATGTTGCGTTAGAGGTATTCATTGCGTAATATGATTTTGTTCTGTTTGGCTTTGAATTTAACAAGCAAATACTTTATAAACTTACACTTTTACTGTAAAACTTCAGTTATTACAATTTTTGGAATAAAATTTTCATCAATATCACATTGAATCTTGATTCTGTGTTTGGACTTTCATCGTGACAACGCAGCATATAACTGCCTGTGAGTGAATTTCGTTTCTTTCCCTCTAATAAATAAAACAATTTTTTGAATGTTTGCCTCTGAGATTTGTAAATTGTCTTTGCACAAGCTATATGGGAAACTGTCAACATTTTAATTTGAATGGCATATCAAGATCTCCTTTGGTGTCCAATGTTATCCACAGAAGATGTACTACAGTACATTATGTTTCTTGGGTACATCTTTCTTTCAACATTAGATATTCTTCATGATATTGTAAGTTGATGTTTTAATCTTCCGCACCATCACCACCAACTGTTTCAGCAGAGTCTATTGATACGCATTTAACCAATTTGCCGTGTAACTGATCGACAATTTTTACATGAATTCGTTTGACTTCATTGTTTCTCGGTACTAGGATTGCCCGTGTACTCATTATTTCTGTTGATAACCCTTTGGGCTGAAATTCTTCAATAGGATTTGGACATAATACGTCTTCTTTAATTAGGAACTTAAAGTGAGGAAAACGTTAAAATTTATAAGAGCTGAGAGAGCCGAAACTGTGTCTGTCAAAAGCATTCACACGAATGAGAAGTGAGAGGACCGCAGGCGTTTTTGAATAGGGTTGAGAGGAGGGCGGGACTTGAAAAAATCACATGGCCAAAGTCTCATCTTGTGGGACTTGAAAAAAATTTCTTGAAAAAAGTCTTGTCTTGTCTCAGGATTTTTTTATATAATAGAGAGATGCATCTATTTATTAATTTATGACTGTCCAGCACTTTGGTCAGTGTTGGCTGTTTTTTAATTGTGCTTTATAAGTAAACTCAACTGCATCTGCTCAAGCTTCTTCTCTCTCCTCAGTCCTTATCCTTCTTGACTGTCATTGTCTTTCATCACTGGTACCCACTTCTTACTTATCTCTTATCTTGATAAACTCAAAATCCGAGGTTAGGCTTTGGACTGGTTCAGGTCCTACCTGTTATACCAATTATCTTTGTGTCTCCTTGTCTTCTCCACAGGTGTTCCTCAGGGATCAGTGTTGGGTCCACTTCACTTTTCTCTCTACATTCACCCCTTGAGGAGTGTTATTTCTTCTCATGACTTCAACCACCACTTCTATGCTGATGATGCACAGATCTTCCTCTTATACAACCCACAGGTTTCAGCTCAGAACTGCAGCTGTCTCTCTTTGCCACCTGGTCAACTTAAATTTAACCTTTTAAAGACAGACATCCCATACTTGTCCTATGACTCTCCTTCCTCAGATTTGTCTCTAGTTAATGCTCTTGAAGATGTTACGCTTTCACCATCAGTTACGGTCAGGAATCTCGATGTGAGTCTGGACTGCTTACTTTCATTCATTCTCCAGTGGCCCAATCCTGCCGTTTCTTTGTTCATAATATTCAGAGGATTCAACTGTTCCTTACTAACTAGGCCACACAACTTCTTTTTCAGGCACTAGTGAACAATTATAACTCTCTTCTGGTGGGGCTTCTTTCAACTTCTATCAGAACACTTGCAATGGGTCTAACTGAAGCCTGCAACAGTTATGACTAAGGTAACAGAACACCCGCAACATCAGTCATGAAATGCCCTTTGAATCAGATAACCCTCCCACCACCCTAATCTTAACCACCGTGTAACCAGGCATTTGATGGACATTTTGTGACTGATGTTGTGGCCCTATGTGATATTTCGGGGCATTATGTAATAGACCTCATAGCTTTTGCAAACTTCTGTTGGACCTCTCCTGCTCCTCCTGGTTTTTTTTTTTTTTTTGGTGTTCACTGTTCCTTGTTTCACTCCCACCACACATCTGCTTTGTTTCTCTAAGCTTTTATTTCTAGTAGGATTGACCACCACAAGGTGATCTTCTCTGGCTGCTCAAATCGTTCTTTATACAGCTTTCAGTTAATTCAAAATGCTGGTGCAAGAATCATTACAGGATCTAAAAAGTATGGATACATCACTCCAGTTCTCACGTCCTTACACTGTCTCCCGGTTAGGTTTAGGGCCGATTTCAATATCCTCCCCTTAACTTATAAAGCCTTAAATGACTCAGGCCCTGCTTACTTATCTAAACTGATCATCACTTACAAACCTGAGTGCACATTAAGAACTAAAGAAGCTTATGATTCGAATGATTAACAAAATAAGAGTAGGAGGTGGATCTTTTAGTTGCAGGGCCGTGAAGCTGTGGCTTGATCTGCCTTCTACTATCAGAGGTGGCCATTCACTCTCAGCTTCTAAATCAAGGCTGAAGACTCCCGAGTTCAGTTTAGCATACCCTGACCAGAGCTGCTGATTAGCTGTGCATATTGCATCTCATCTTTGTTAGTTTTTTGTGCTAAAATATAAAAAATATGATAATTATAAACTGTTATTAACCCTCCTATATTCTGTTTCTCGTCTCGGTATCCACTCAGTGCCACTGCTCTACTGCCAAGTTGTTTGCCTGCCTATGGAAAAGACATCTCAGATAAAGGAGCACTGGAATCATCGGGTTGGAGCTTCCTAGCATCTGATTGGTCAGCCCAGCACTTACTCAGCTGTAGAATGGCCAATGGGGGGAGGTGGCTTATCGGCCAAAGTCTCCAGGACTCTGAATGTATCTGGCTTGTCTGACTCCTTTCCTATAATCTGGCCGTGGCTCTCCAATCAGCTGATGGACAGACATTGTTATTTTTCATTTATGTTAATTGGTTTCTATTTTGTTTTTGATGTAGCTGTTCAAATCCATGCCCTTATATGTGATAGTTCTGTATTTTTTGAGTGCTATAATCTGCTCTTCTATTTTGCTTTAAGAGTTGTCACTGCGCTCTGTGCCTGTACTTGATGAGGTGTGCTGTACAAGAACAAAGTCGTTTGTACTGTTGTGTTGTATTTCTGAAGTGGCCATGACAGATTGGCCACCAGGCTCTATAAAGAGGATATCTTATGTTCTGTTTCCTGTGTTGTGTTTACCCTATTTATGACACTCATTGTGTCCCAACATACCTGAAAGGTGGTCTCTCTGAATTACCCTTCTTTCATCTTTTTTCTTAAAAGGATTTTTTTCTTGTTTTCTTAGTCAGTCAAGACAGACGGGCTGTGAAAAGTCGCGGTCTGTTAAAGCCCATTGAGCCATTCTTTGTGTGGTTTTGTGCTATAGAAGAAATACATTGTTGTTGTCGCTGCTGCTGTTGTTGTCTCTCCACTGGCTTCCGGTTGGTGCAATGGTCCAGTTCAAACCTCTTGTCTTGGCCTGTAGTTCTCAGAATGCTTCTGCTCCTCAGTCTCTGCAGTCTACATCTACGGAAGTCTCTATTCTGCCTTTGCCCATTTGCTGACCGTCCTTCTTTTTGCCAGATTTGCCAAGACTGGACAATGCATCTTCCATTGTTGCTCCAAAGCTGTGGAATGATCTCCCTTTGGCTGTTCAAAGTGCACCCAATGGTTAGGCGACACCTTTTCATTGAATATTTCAGAAGTGCTTAGTGTCTCTTCTACAGGACAGCTGATTTGTGTCTCAGTCAAGTTGCAGGTTTAAATTTGTAGCAGTAGACCTTTTGGTGCTTGCATCTTCTAATCATTCTTGTATGTGTTTTAACTTGTTTTGTAAGATGCTTTGGATAAAGGCATCTGCTAAATAAATTTCCTATATAATAAAACACTTAGGTATGGAGCAATCTGATTGGTCAGTTTGGCTTTGGTGTGATTGGTCAGTTTAGCAGTTGGTGATGTGATGAAAGAGGAAGTGCAAGTGTGAGAGGCACAAGGTGGGGTGAAGGTCTCCATGAAAACCCTAAATACAAAGAGGACTGTTTGACTTATGTTAGGTAGATTGCCCAGAGGGGACTGGGCGGTCTCTTGGTCTGGAACCCCTACAGATTTTATTTTTTTTTCTCTCCAGCCTTTGGAGTTTTTTTTTTTTTTTTCTGTCCACCCTGGCCATCGGACCTTACTTATTCTATGTTAATTAATGTTGACTTATGTTTATTTTTTATTGTGTCTTCTATTTCTCTATTCATTTTGTAAAGCACTTTGAGCTACATTTTTTGTATGAATATGTGCTATATAAATAAATGTTGATTGATTGATTGATTCAAAGATGGCAAGTATAAAACCGGATCGGGGCAAGAAAGGCACTTTGAAGATAATGACAGAGTCTGAGAGGCATGCGTTTGAGAAAAGGAATGCCGATGAAGAAACGTTCACACACACATGAATACTGAGGAAAGGTGCTGGAGGTACACGTAGGGCAAGAGACAGCAGACATCTTTAAATTACACCACGGCTAGCAAATCATAATCTGACATCAGTTATCGGCTGGGACATCGTCTCTCAAGCAAAACATGGGTTAAAAAACGGGCATCTCTTGGGAAGCCAAAGTAATGAGGAGAGTTTCAACACTCTGGATTAAAAAGACATGGAGATAAATGCATTTAATGATCTGAAGTGGGTAAAAAAAAGAAATAAAAAAAAGAATGGCACTTAATGAGTTGCCAAACAGATACTTTTTTTTTTTTCTTGTTTGTTTTATTGGTGCTTTGAAGAAAAAAGACATTTCCTGTTATTGTTTCCATTAATTTATCTTGTTAAACACCTACAGCTGTGAAAACTAACCAATCAGCTGCCTGGGATCTTACCGGGGATTACCAAGCAGAAACACACACAGACACACAAACACAGGCGTCCCCGCGTGTCACACATGCAGTCCCACGCCTACGCACACCGTCAAACACCCAAAGTCACAACCACACTCATACACCTACACACACATCTGCTCTTACAGGCTCTCACACATATACGGTGTGGACTGTGGGGGGCACTCAAGAGTACTTTATAAACACAACTAGAGACCCTCAAAAATAAAATCAGCAACAGAAATAACTTTATTAAAAAACAAAGGACCTACTACACAGGACAAATGGCCTCCCCAAAAAGACAACCATCAGGGCCTGACTGGCCTGTGGAGTGCCTGGTCCACTTACCCACTGCCATAACCTTTCTTCTAATAATAATAATAATACGTTTTATTTATATAGCATCTTTCCCATGCGCAAGGCGCTTCACAGAGTCGCAGAAAGAACAGCAGGGTATACGTAATATTGGATACCAGTAACGGCCCACTGCACACTTGACTTGAGCATTCCTAGTTTTTATCCTCCTTCTCTGTTTATCATTTGTTTGCTCAGAGGTTGATGCGCTTGCTGATTCCTGAGCAGCTCTTCTTTTCTCCACCCTAGCGCCGCTTCTTCTCTTCTTTTGTCGGCATCTTTTCGCATTAAAACTGATTAAGTCAGTGTTTGTGTTGCAATTACTTAGTATGTTTTCCTTAATTCCTCACTTAAGCTGAACCCTAAGTCTTCAATCTGCCTCAAGAATGATTTAAGATATGAAGAGGTAGGGGAGGTGACTGCGAAGGTGGTAGGGATGAGAACGGCGCCCATACGCCCTGCTGGCCGGTGTCGAGAGTTGATTCTACAATAAAATAAAATAAGAATAAAAGAGGAATAACCTTGGAGGTCAATCATCACCCTGAAAGCGGACAGTAGAGGTCATGTATTATATGTGTACCAAATTTCAGGTCAATAGGTGAAATGGTTTGTGAGCTCCAGGGGCCTCATGTATAACGCCGTGCGTAGAACTCGCACTATAACATGGCGTAAGCACAAAAGCCGAAATGTGCTTACGCACAGAAAAATCCAGATGCAGGAATCTGCGCGTACTCCAACTTCCACGTTCTTCCGTTACATAAATCCCGATCAACGTGAAAACTAACGCTCGTGCACGCGCATTTTGTAACGCCCCAAATCCTCCCAGAATTACGCCTCTTTGAATATGCAAATCAATATAAATCGCCCTTAAGCGCAGCCTTCTGTTAAAAGACAATGGGAAAAGCACAGGGAAAATATAAGAATTTCAGCGAATACCAAGTGGAGGCAAAGGAAAAACATACTATTTGTTCAAATAAACTGTGGTATAATCAACAAAATGAAGCTGATCGAGTGGCATAGCGTGTTGAAGAAACTTGAAAGCTCACATCCACAAAATCGCACAGTGCCGGAAATAAAAAAGAAGTCACATATCAAAGTTGCCGTGAAAAGAAGAGTTGTAAGCCCACTGTCTGAGTGTCATATGAAAGTTTATTAGGGTACAGAGAAAAAAGGCACACGGTGGAGAAAAAGCACGAAATGTCAACTTTAATCTCGAATTGTCCACTTTAATCACGTAGTTTATTTTGTCATTTAGTAGAACATCATAAACTTCATCTTAAAATCGTTTAATTAACCAGTTTCTGAAAATTACATCGTAATTAAAGTAGCACGTTAAATGCTTTGTTTTGTATTTGATCTTCTACTCGTATGTGATCTGTGTGTGTGAATCACTACTTGCTTCTTAAACTGGCTCTCTTCCTCAAACTGGACACAGAGTCCATTACATTTGTGATATTACAGCTCTCTGAATAATTAAAATACTGAGATGTATACGTGATGTCATTTTCATGATGATAGGAGCTAAAGCACGTTATTAAACATGTGTTTCATGAGCCTCGTGCTCATGACAAGTATTTATCTTTTGACGAAATTTGTCGCTGCGTTTTTAGCTGTGTTGTTATTTTCTCTTTCTGTTTTATATTCAATATATATTGGCGTGGCCGCCCCAAGAGTCCTTGCTTTTCTTTCCCCATGTAACCGATCGCCACACAATCAGCTCTGTAATAGACGTTCAGCCATCTGTAAGCTTAGCGCCGATTCTTCAAAACGTTTAAAGAACATTGAAATATCTTCGTAGTACATGTTTAATTATTCTATCCTTCACGACACTCCCAGTGAAGAATATAGATTATTTAAATGAAGTTAAAGTTTTATCTGTATAATTTAACAAACATATTTTGCTGCATTTCACCTTAAAAATGATATCGTCATCATATGTAAATACGCGCTTTATAAAGTGGCTCAGGTTGTGTAATATTATAACTGTAGTGCAAGTTTACAGTGAGGTGATTGTACTTATAAGTACAAAAAGTTCTACAAGGAGCAATTGATTGAGTGCATTTAAAGTTCTTGGGATTAAACTGTTTCTGAACCGCGAGGTCCGTACAGGAAAGGCTTTAAAACGTTTTGCAGAGGCTGAGACAGCATGCCCTTAAAGCTGTATATCGATAATTCCCTTTCCGATCAGCTGCTGCTGTGATTCACACTCAGATACAGTGTATAAATACTCCGAGTCGTGCAGTGAGAGTGATAAGGAAAAAGATGATCCGCTGTGGCAACTCCTAACAGGAGGAGCTGAAAGAAGAAGAAGAAATAGAAGTGAGAGTAACAACACTAAAGCAGTTCTGGTATTTGGAATACTATGGCTGTTCCCTCTACCATTATATTGTTACGAGTTAATTACAATCAGATGCATTACACTAATAAACAATATGCGGTTAGTTTCTGTGTATTTATAAAGCCGCGTCATGAAAATAATGAGTAATCACATAAGAACAGTAGCACTGCTTTGACGCTGGGTGCCGCCAGTTTGCAAAACCGAGCGGAGAGTGCGTGGCTTTACGCCAAGTGTAGGTTTTATACATCGCGATTTGAACGGGGAAAAGTTCTTACGCAACATTTCTGTGCGTACGCACCGTTTATACATGAGGCCCCAGGTGATTTAAAATCCTGGACAGACAAACGAACAGTCACGGTAGCGTATTATATATAAAGACAAATATTTCCTGCATAGAACACAAAACAGACAAATACAGGATATACAAAGCAATAAACAGAATAAAAGGAAGAAAACAAATAAGCGAGTGTCTGAACAAGTAACATCATCTGTGATATAACTCTCCTTCTCTCTCACACACACACATACAAATTATCCTAAGCACCTGGACAGAATGTCACGTTAAGTTCAAAGTCTTCCTGAACAGATGAGTTTTCAGTTGTTTTTTAAAAGAATGAATTGAGTAATTACTTTCAACAACAACATTTATTTCTATAGCACGTTTTCGTACAAACAATGTAGCTCAGAGTCCTTTGCAAGATGAAATAAAAAAGGAAGTTAAGATTAAGCAATAATATTAAACAGTGTTTAACAAAGGAAACACTAAGGTCGGGTGGCCAGGAAGACAGAAAACACACCAAAAAAAAAAAAAACCCCAAAGAAACTCCCATTAGCCTGGAGAAAAAACAAAATCTGCAGGGGTACCAAGGCCAAAAAGACCACCCAGCCCCCCCCCTGGGCATTCTATCCAACATACTGTAAATGTTCTAAATCAGACCTCATGGTTTTTGGGCTTCACATGGAAAAAATTGATGATGATAGTCATGTAGACATCTGGGACACACGCCATTCAAGCCATAAATGCAGGGGGCAGCACCTTGATCAGGTGGTGATGGCACAGATCGCCACCACAGAAGAACCAGAAAAGGCAACAGAGAATTGTAGAGATTAGTAGGGAATTTCAGAACCCAGCGGAAAATGATTATTCAATGCCAATGCAGACTAATGTAGCTACGAAAAAGCCATTTTAAAATAATGGGTTTTTAGCTTTTTAATTGTTCTATAGTATCCATCCATTATCCAACCCGCTATATCCTAACTACAGGGTCACGGGGGTCTGCTGGAGCCAATCCCAGCCAATACAGGGCGCAAGACAGGAAACAAACCCTGGGAAGGGCACCAGCCAACTGCAGGGTATTCTATAGTATTAGCTTGGCAAATATCTGTTGGTAGTTAGGTAAACAACAGCAAAAAGCTGCCTTACCACTTCTTTACAGGATGGATCTTGGAATTATAAGCAGACTTTTATTTGAAAATCTGAGTTTACAACTTCCAAAATATAAGACAGGGCAAGATTATTTAAGGCTTTGTAAAGCGTTAGTCATATTTTAAGGTCAATTCTAAATGTTGTGGGTAACCAATGTAACAACGCTAAAACTGGTGACTTTGGGACTCCTTCTCATGTCTGGGCTTCCTTCTGTGAGAAAAAAAAGCCATTTTAAGTTGTGGCCCATACTACCTTCATGTATCCCTCAATAAACCCTTCCAGGTTATCCTTGGTGTCATTTGGGTGGAGCTCCTCCAGCAGCACCAAGGGCCTCATGTATAAATGGTGCTTAAGCACAAAACTGTTGCATATGTCCGTTTCCATGCTCACAACGTGATGTATAAAAACCAAACTTGGAGTAAAGCCCCGGTTTTGCCAACTGCCGGCACCCAGCATCAAAGCAGTGCTACTGTTCCTGGGTGGCTTCCCTTTATTTTTTAGATTCTTATCCCTGATGCGGCTTTATCAAATACCCTGACATTAACCACATATCATTTTTTAGTTCAGGGCATCTGATTGTAATCAACCTGTAACCAGATAATGGTGCTTTGGAATGGCCAAACTATTCCAAATACTATAGCTACTTTAGCGTTGTTACTATCAGTGCACCACTGAGTATGTTCTATAGTATTAGCTTGGCAAGTTTCTGTTGGTAGTTAGGTAAACAACAGCAAAAAGCTGCCTTACCACTTCTTTACAGGATGGATCTTGGAATTATAAGCAGACTTTTATTTGAAGATTTGAGTTTACAACTTCCAAAATTCCAAAATATAAGACAGGGCAAGATTATTTAAGGCTTTGTAAAGCGTTAGTCATATTTTAAGGTCAATTCTAAATGATGTGGGTAACAAATGTTGCAACGCTAAAACTGGTGACTTTGGGACTCCTTCTCATGTCTGGGCTTCCTTCTCTAAGAAAAAGAGAGCCATTTTAAGTTGTGGCCCATACTACCTTCAGGTACCCCTCAATAAACCCTTCCAGGTTATCCTTTAGATTCATATCCCTGATGCGGCTTTATCAAATACCCTGACATTAACCACATATCATTTTTTAGTTCAGGGCATCTGATTGCAATCAACCTGTAACCAGATAATGGTGCATTGGAATGGCCAAACTATTCCAAATACTATAGCTACTTTAGCGTTGTTACTATCAGTGCACCACTGAGTATTTTAACCCACTGTATCTGAGTGTAGAATCACAGCTCTACGGCAGCTGATCGGAAAGCTCTATGGCAGACTGTGTCAAAAGTGGGGAGAAACGAGCACACGCTACCTCAGCCATGCACACAGTCTATTTGAACTACTTCCATTCAGCAAATGCTTCGGAGCCTTTCCTGTAGGGACCTCGCAGTTCAGAAACAGTTTCATCCCAAGAGATATAAACACACTCAATCAGTCCATCAAGTGCTCCTTGTAGAACTCTTCGTACTTATAAGTACAATCACCTCACTGTAAACTTGAACTACAGTTGTAATATTGCACAACCTGAGCCACTTATGCTTTCATATTGTATATTTTTCATTGTTTTTTATCGTATTATTATTTTTTTGCTGTTGTTACGTTGCGATTTCATAGGAAAATAAGTTTATTGAGGATTTGCATATTGAATCTTATTGTGCCATGCAATAACAATAAAGGACTTCAATTCAATTCAACAGAAGAGAGCGTGTATTTACAGATGATGATGATTGGCTTCTATGTCAATTTAGATTTCTAGGTGCTATCTTCTTGGAGCTCTTGATATTATTTTTCGGATAAAATGCAGTAAAATATATATATATTATATTATACAGATAATTTTTTTTAACTTAATTTAAATAATGTATACTCTTATTAAATGTGTAGACACAGTGGACAGTGGTAGAGATGAGCTGGCGCCCCATTCAGGGATTGTTTCTACCTCACGCTGTATACTTCCTGGGGCTGGCGCGACTCTGGAAAGATGGATGGAATAATTAAACATGTACTGCAAAGATATTTCAATGTTTCTTTAAAGTTTTGAAGAATTGGCATTCTAAGCTTACATATGGCTTGACATTTATTAAAGGGCTGATTGTGTGACGATTGGGTACTTGGAGAAAGAAAATGAAGGACAGGAATTGGGACAGTACTGCTGCAATAAATAATTTCATCGAGGGTGGCGCATGGCGCAGAAAGCATCTTGCTGGAGGCAGGAACAATCACTGGACAGGGTGCCAGCTCATCACTACCCCTGTGCCACTGCGGCCCCATTATTTAATACATGCTTTAGCTCATTTCATCATGAAAATTATATCAAGCATACATTTTTGTATTTGAATTGTTCAAAGAGATGTAATATCATGAAAGTAATGTATTCAGTGTCATGTTGGCATAAGAGTAAGCCCGTTTAAGAAGCATGTAGTGATTCACACACATAGAGCACATAGAAGAACACACAGAATACAAAGCATTTAACGTGCTACTTTAGTTACGATGGGATTTGAGAAACTAGTAAATTCAACAATTTTAAGATGAAGTTTATGATGTTCTACTTTAATGACAAAATAAACTATGTGAATAAAGTAGATGTTTCAAGATTAAAGTTGACATTTCCAGCTTTTTATTTTCACAGTGTCCCAGTTTTTTTTCTTTTCTCTGTACCCTAATAAGCTTCCATATGATACTCAGATGGTGGGCTACAACTTGCCTCGATATCTGACCACTTCTTTTTTATTTCGGGCACTGTGCGACTTTGTGAACTTGAGCTTTCAATCAACTTCCTTATGTTGTTTATACCACTGCTTAAACCAACAAATAGTAAGTTTTTTCTTGCCTCCACTTGGCATTCACTGATGTTCTTCTTCTTTTTTCTCCTTGCTTTTGCCATTGCCTTTTCACAGAACGCTGAACTTAAGGGAACATTTATATTGATTCGCATGTTCAAAGAGGTGTAATTCTAGGAGGATTCTGGGAGTGGCAGCAGGTGCTTGCATTTCACGCAGCCTGGAATTTATGGAGCGGAAGTGCGTGGAAGTTGGCTTACGCACGATTTTCTGCATCTGTATTTTTAATTCATACGCACATTTTGACTTTTGTCCATGCGCCATATTTTTGTGTGAATTCTACACATGGCCTCAGGTGTTTCTGCAGGTTTACTAGATGTACTAGAAAAGACCAATGCCTGTATTTATCTCTCGGAGTTGAAAAATGTGCCTAACTGGCCAAAACATTTCATAGTAATGCAAATTTGATCCTCCTCCTCTGTGTAGGGGTAAAAGAATTGTATTGATTTCCCTGATATAGGGAACCACTCCTAACTTCACCAGGATTTAAGAGAGCTTTGCTAACTTGCTAGGAGCTGCCAGAAGAAATCTGCCAATCACACATTCCGAGAAAGACAAAATGTTTTAGAAAGGCTGGACAATAATGAAAGTATAAAAAGATACCAATTTGACTGAGATCGTAACAAATCATGTATGTTACCTGATCCTGCCATCTATGTCAAGAAGCCATGTGCAGTCAGTCGAAATGAAAGTGTTACATTTTTTTGGTCCCAGGGAAAATGCATGTTTGTAATAACTGTGATTTGGGAATGTCCCAACCAACATTTTCTTGAATTTTGCACCAGACTCTAAACACCCTAACAATGCGTGATGTCATATGCAGATTCTTAGTATCTGCACCACTCTACGTGACGTAACGTTTAAGCAAGCTGCGGCCTTACAGATCATGATACAGATATGTTGCAGCCTTGACCTCAAATAACTACTTTTTCCTCACATTAAGCAATGCTGAAAATTCCAGAATGGCAAAGGATTTTAGGTCTGGCTCAGGTGTGCTCCATTCTATTGATCACCGTTGAGATGTTTCTACACTTTATTTGGACTCTGCCTGTGGTCAAGTGAATTGATTGGACTGATTTGGAAAGGCACACACTTGTCTATAGAAGGTCCCACAGATGATTAAAAACTAAGCCATGAGGGTGGGTGTCCACCAGAACACCAGAAGAGCATGCTACTGGCTCACTGAGGGTAAGTGACCATATGGGTCTGGTTTTTCTTTTTGTCTTTTTTTGATTACTTTACCCTGCTCTGATTAGCTCTGTCATCTGTTCCTGTGATCCAATGACTCCCTAACTTTTCCTGCATTTTCAATTAGAATTAGAATTAGAATTAGAACAATCTAGACGAGAACAGGCCATTCAGCCCAACAAAGCTCGCCAGTCCTATCCACTTGCTTCCTCCAAGAAAACATCAAGTCGAGTTTTAAAAGTCCCTAACGTCTTACTGTCTACCACACTACTTGGTAGCTTATTCCAAGTGTCTATCGTTCTTTGCGTAAAGAAAAACTTCCTAATGTTTGTGCGAAATTTACCCTTAACAAGTTTCCAACTGTGTCCCCGTGTTCTTGATGAGCTCATTTTAAAATACAAGTCTCGATCCACTGTACTAATTCCCTTCATAATTTTAAACACTTCAATCATGTCACCTCTTAATCTTCTTTTGCTTAAACTGTAAAGGCTCAGCTCTTTTAATCTTTCCTCATAATTCAACCCCTGTGGACCTGGAATGGAAAGGATGCCCTTGCGATTGGCATGATGATGCATTGGTAGCACTGTCACCTCACAACAAGGAAACTTTAGCTCAAGTTCCACAGGTGCCAAATACAATGCAATACAATTTATTTTTTTATAACCCAAAATCACACAAGGAGTGCTGCAATGGGCTTTAACATGCCCTGTTTTTTGACAGCCTCCCACCCTCGATTCTCTAAACTCCCAAAAAAACCTTTGCAGGGAAAAAACAAATGGAAGAAATCTCAGGAAAGGCAATTCAGAGAGAAACCTCTTTCCAGGTAAGTTGGGTTAAAAAAGGGGTCAATACAATACAATACACAGAACAAGACACAAGTAATCCTCAATACAATACAATAAAACAACAGTAATATTACATGTACAGAGCAAAATTCAGTAGATGTTATCACATAATAGGACTTTGATTAGTTCAGAGTCCTGAGGACCTCGGCCATCAAGCTGCCCTAACCCTAACCCTCCCCAATGTTGGCCATTCCACAGCTGAGTCAGTGCTGGGCTGGTCAATCAGATAAAAGGACCCTTCTACCTGATTATTTCAGTGCTCCTCCATCAGAGATGACTTTTCCTCAGGCAGGAAGGCATCTTGGCAGTAGGGCAGTAGCACCAAGTGCCACATTTGAGTATTGAGAAGAGAAAAACAACAACAACATTTATTTCTATAGCACATTTTCATACAAACAGTAGCTCAAAGTGCTTTACATATTAAAGAATAGAAAAATGAAAGACACAATTATAAAACAAAATAAATCAACATTAATTAACATCGAATAAGAGTAAGGTTCAATGGCCAGGGGGGACAGAAAAAACAAAAAAACTCCAGACGGCTGGAATAGGTGAGGGTCAGTAACAAACTTCTACAGATCCTCTATAGAAAGCATTCTCTGTCACAGTATGACAGTGTGGTATGGCAGCTGCACAGCACAAGACAGGAAGGACTTGGCACGGGTGGTGAGAACAGCATAGAAGATCATGGGAAGTCCTCTCCTAGACCTGGACTCTGTATATGCTGGAAGGGTGCAGAAAAGGGCCAAATGTACAGCTGCGGATCTCACCCATCTGGGAAATGGACTGTTTGTACCACTGAAAGCGGTACAGAAACATAAAAACACGTACCAGCAGACTGAAACACTGAGAGCTGTGAAGTCCATCTGCCCCTGCTGATACACACACATACATCTACAACAACAACAACATTTATTTATATAGCACATTTTCATACAAACAGTAGCTCAAAGTGCTTTACATATTAAAAAATAGAAAAATGAAAGACACAATTATAAAACAAAATAAATCAACATTGACATTTACTCTAACCTGCCCCCCTGTAGACATGCACAAGCACTTTCCCTCGTAACACAGTTTATTTTTGTATAGCCCAAAATCACACAGGAAGTGCCGCAATGGGCTTTAACAGGCCCTGCCTCTTGACAGCCCCCCAGCCTTGACTCTCTGAGAAGAAAAGGAAAAACTCCCAAAAAAAAACCTTGTAGGGAAAAATGGAATAAACCTTGGGAAAGGCAGTTCAAAGAGAGACCCCTTTCCAGGTAAGTTGGGCGTGCAGTGGGTGTCAAAAGAAGGGGGTCAATACAATACAATACACAGATCAGAACAAATCCTCAATACAGCAAAAAATAAAAATTTTAGAAGTACGGAGTAGAATTTAACAGTAGATGATATCACAGAATAAGATTTGGATATTTTTAGAGTCCTGGAGACCTCATCCATCAAGCTGCCTCCCCATTTGGCCATTCCACAGCTGAAACAGTGCTGGGCCAGCCAATCCGATGAAAGGACCCCTTTTTTCCATGATTCCTGCGATCCTCCATCAGGGATAACCTTACCTTAGGCAGGCAAACAACTAGACAGGTGGGCCGTGGCACCAATTGCCACATTTGAGTACCGAGAACAGAAACAGAATAGGTGAGGGTTAGTATTCAATTATAACTATCATGTTACTTATGTAATCAAACACACACACTCGTATTCCTCCCCTGCAGACCCACGCACACAGATCACTGGTCTCTGCAGGCGTACTATTCAAGTCTGGACTTGATGATGTTTTATTGCTGCTGTCTTTTATACTTATTTTGTTAATTTTATTATTTAAAGTGTATTGTGTATTTTAAGTATTCTGCCTTGAAGCCGAGTCCTACCAACAAAAACATTTTCTTACATGTATGCATAATGACAATAAAGAATTCAATTCTATTCTTATGTTTTAGTGGTAATGACTAACAACAGAGATGCAGTCTGCACAGTTAATCAGCAGCTCTAGTCAGGGTCTGCTAAACTGAAGTAGTGAGTCTTCAGCTGGGATTTGAAAGGTGAGACTGAAGGGGCATCTCTTATTGGAGCAGGCAGACCAGTCCACAGTTTTGGGGAGGTCCTGTAACTAAAAGCTCGACCTCCCAATGTTATTTTATTAAAACTCAATCATCATAAGCAGACCGGCATCTTGAGATCTTAATGTGTGCTCTGATTTGTAAGTCATGAGATAAGCTCAGATATGTAAGCCGGACCTTGGCCATTTAAGGCTTTATATGTTTAAAGGAGGATTTTGAAATCTGTCCTAAGCTTAACTGGGAGCCAGTGTAAAGATTTAAGAACTGGTGTTATGTGTTTGTATATTCTTGCTCTTGGAGTAATTCTTGCAGCAGCATTTTGGATTACAGTTTTTCTCGATTGCTAAAACACTAAACCCTATTGTCTGAACCAAATTCTCAGTTGCCTGAACCCACTTATTGAATCAGTCACACTTTTGGCAAAACCATAAGCACTTTTCACCTGTTTAGACACATCTTGTCAACACATTGTCATTGTGATGCACCTGTGTTGCATAATGGTGAGCACAGGTGGCAAAAGTCAAACACAATTAAAGCTCAGTTGTCACCGGTTGAACACAACAACTCAAAATTTATCACACTTGTGGCTAATGATGTGAGGGTACATATAAGCCAGAGCACTGGTTTGCGAGGCACTACAATGGATAGAAATCTAAGAAGAGGAGTTCGTGTGAGAGGAGGTCGAGCAGGTCAAGGTTGTCAGCGAGGACAAAGAACAGTAATATCTGATGAAATCAGAGCTACTATAATTGACCATGTTCTTGTCCATGGTATGACAATGAAGGAGGCTGGACTAAGGGTACAACCAAACATCAGTAGATTCACTGTGTCCACCATAATCCGAAGATTTAGAGAAGAGGTAGTTACCTTTTTTGACATTATAGTATGTAAATGTTGACAACAATTACATATGTACAATGACTGTACTATATACTGTACCACAGTAAACATGTTTCTGTACATCACTGTGCCAGTGTACTGTAGTAGTGTAATGGAGGGTTAGTCTGACTGTTTGTAGGCCTATTCCATGTATGTATTTTTTGTAAGTGCATGTTCTCTTTTTGTAGAATTGAAAGACTGCCACATGGGGGTGGTAGGACATCTATGTTCTCCCCACACCAAGAGACCCTAATTGTCGACATGGTCCATGAGAACAACACCATTAAACTGCGTGAAATTCAGTTGAGGATCATTGAGGACCATGTGCATTTTGAGGGTATTGACAGTGTCAGCCTCTCTACTGTTGACCGTGTCCTCAAGCGCAACAGACTGCGCATAAAACAGCTGTACAGAGTGC
Organism: Polypterus senegalus; assembly: GCF_016835505.1. Classification (NCBI taxonomy): domain Eukaryota; kingdom Metazoa; phylum Chordata; class Cladistia; order Polypteriformes; family Polypteridae; genus Polypterus; species Polypterus senegalus. Next base: position 148,096,399 of record NC_053163.1, on the reverse strand, counting down.
CGTTTGAACGCAACTCTGATAGAGTCAAAGAGCAAAGATTCCAGAATGTACAGGTTGGTATATATCCAGACACATAAATGTTGGTTACTGTAAGTAGTGATTTACTGTAGTTGGCCTACATCACTTACAAAAATATATATCTATTCCTACAGAGAGTTTTTGAACTGGATGCAATGGAAAAACCTCCATGAATACATCTACATGGATGAAGCTGGGTTTACAGTTTTTTCCAATTGCTAAAACACTAAAATCTAATGTAAAGCTCAACTGCAAAACCTGACACTCAGAGAGCAAAATCTCTCCTCACATTTGTTATATTCAAAACACAAATCACACATTTGAACACAAAAAGCAATTAACTTGACTTCTTTTGCATTAGAGTGTGCACACTTTCCTACAGAAAACACAGGAATCTGACAGCAATAAACTTTTAGCCATTTCTAAACACACCCATTCAAAAAGCCACACCCATGTACCAATTAGGCTAAAACAAGTGTCACCCGGTCAAGCACCTGACTGCTTATTAGTTAACTCAGCAATCAGAATGTGAGAACTATAAAACTCCACAGATTTACCAACACTAAAGAACAATGGAAGCTGGAGGGAGAGGAAGAGATGGTAGAGGTAGAGGTAGAGGTAGAGGTAGAGGTAGAGGAAGAGGTAGAGGTAGGGGTGCACAGAGAGGTGAAAGAGGACAAAGACAAAGAAGACAAGCACTTTCAAATGAAATTCGGGCAACATTAGTCGACCATGTTATAAATCATGGATTGACAATGAGAGAGGCTGGACAGAGGGTCCAACCCAACCTGAGTCGATTTACTGTTGCCTCTGTCATCCGGACATTTCGGCTTGAGAACAGGTATGTTCTGTAACACCCACTCTGTACTGTATATATACAGCAATTCAAAGTATTCTTTACTTGTACAATACTACTGCATAATCCTCATTAGAAACAAGAAAGGCTACATACCAATATATACATTGTTGTCTTCTCCAAGGACTGAGAGACAAGTAGGCGTGGTGGAAGAGGTCGGATGTTCACAGAGGCACAGGAGGTAGAAATCATAAACATGGTTTTGGCAAATAATGCCATAAGACTTAGGGAAATTCAAAGCCACATCATGAGGGACGACACAGTTTTTGGCAACATTAGGCAAGTTGCCTTGTCTACCCTTGCTCGTGTTCTCCAGCGACACCAAGTACGAATGAAACAGATATACCGGGTTCCTTTTGAGAGGAACTCCGAAAGAGTCAAAGAACTGAGGCACAATTATGTGCAGGTAACTATTAGACTACAGGATGTTACATATAATGCTGCATTTTTCCAGTACTAAACATAAACCTAAACCACTGCTTATGTAATCTTTTTTTGTTCTCAGACAGTGCTGGAAATGGATTCAAATGTGATCCCACATGAGTTTATTTTTATTGATGAGGCTGGCTTCAACCTTACCAGAACCAGAAGAAGGGGAAGAAACAGAATAGGTCACAGAGCTATTGTGAATGTTCCTGGCGTACGTGGGGGAAACATCACAATGTGTGCTGCCATCACAGGACATGGAGTTCTATACCACCATGCCATTCTTGGTCCATATAACACAGAGTTGATCCTGACATTTCTGGACAGAATGCAGACATCTTACAACAGGCAAACCATACGGACGATGAAGGGCAGGAGCACAGATATGTTGTAGTGTGGGACAATGTGGCTTTTCATCGTGCAGCCATGGTGCAAAATTGGTTTGCCAACAACCCACATTTTATAGTGGCTTACCTTCCCCCTTATTCTCCATTTCTGAACCCCATAGAAGAGTTCTTTTCAGCATGGCGGTGGAAGGTCTATGATCGTCAACCCCATGTGCGTGAGGGCTTCTACAAGCAATGGAGGAGGCATGTGAGGAAATTGACGTAGGAGCTATCCAGGGATGGATAAGACACTCCCGACGCTTCTTTCCTCGCTGTCTAGCAAGGGAAAACATTGCATGTGAAGTGGATGAGGTGCTGTGGCCAGATCCACTGAGACGACATGACCCTGCATAAATCTTGTTTTGTTGTTCATTTGTTTTTTCACTTGTGCATGTTTGGGTTTTTCTGTTGCAAATTGTAGCTAAATAAATTATTTCTTTGAACCTAATTTATTTCTGCACATATGTCTCTGTGTCCAATTCTCAGTATTTGCAGTTCTGACAGTCCCTAAAGAGATAAAAGTGTTTCGGATTTTACAGAGTGGTGTTTGGTTGGTTGGAGGAAAAATTTAGGCATGGGACAAAAATGTTTACAATTTGGGGCAAAAGTTTGGTTTTGATAAGTGTTTATATAGTTTTGACTGCAGAGCTTCATTTTGCAGGATATGTGAGGTGTTTTGCTCTTTGGGTGAGGTGTTTTGTGAATTGTGCTAAATGATTTGCAAAAATGAGCCTTGTTGTCAAAATTGTGCTTTAGCAATTGGAAAAAACTGTAATCTCACCAAAAGGAGAAGGAGAGGCCGTAGTGTGATTGGCCAATGGGCCATCGTTGGTGTCCCTGGGCAGCGTGGTGGCAATGTCACACTGTGTGCTGCCATCAGCAATCATGGTGTTGTCCACCATCAGGCCAACCTAGGGCCCTACAACATTCACCAGCTCCTCATTTTCCTCAATCACATGCGAGATGCTCTGTTAGGGCAGCAGGATGAGCAGCCCATCTATGTCGTTGTTTGGGACAAAGTGAGTTTTCACAGAGGCCTCCAGGTTAGAGAGTGGTTCAATATGAACCAAGGTTTTATCAATCTTTGCCTTCCACCATACTCCCCTTTCCTGAACCCCATTGAAGAATTCTTCTCCTCATGGCGGTGGAAGGTATATGAATGCCAACCTTATACCAGGGTAAATCTCCTGCAAGCCATGGAACTGGCCTGTGGTGACCTGGGTGTGAAGGCATGTCAAGCCTGGATACGGCATGCCAGGGGTTTTTTCCCATTGCCTGGCCAGAGAAAATGTGGCCTGTGATGTAGATGAAGTCCTGTGGCCTGACCCAGTACGGAGAAATGATGCTGTGGCGGAGTAATGCACTTCTTTTCTTTGTACTTCATTTGTATATTTTTGTGCTCTTTTTTTACGTACAAGTGCTACATGTAAATGCACAGAATTTCTGTTTTTTTGCAAATTCTTTTTTCTATGTGCAAGTGTTAAAAATGCCCAGGTATTTTGTTTTGCAACATGCATTTAGCCTAAATAAACATTTATTTCTACCGCTTCATGTCCTGAGCATTGTGTTTTCCTTTTTTCTATGTAGTGTTTAGTGACTACTCAGTAGAGTATTTAATTTAGATTGACTTGAGGCCTGATTTGACAGCATAGTTCAGTTTTGAGCACAGATTGAACTGTTTTGGGGTGAAAGTTTGGTTTTGCAAGAAGAGTCAGAGGTTTTGTGAATGTAGCTTGAAAATTGGGTTTTGTGTTCACAGTTTAGGGGAAAGGAGAGCAGCTTTCCAGGAATGTGTCTTAGCAATCGAGAAAAACTGTAACTGGAGGCTGTATAGAGAACAGTTTGAACATCCAGTGAACTCCGCATTGCATTAGTCAATCCTACAGGTCAATGCTCCCCTGTCTGGAGTTTGCGTGCACTCCCCTTGTTCATGTAAAATTCCTCCGTGGTTTCCTCAACAGGCTAAAGATATGCAGGTTAAGTGTTGTCTCTTTTTATTACCCTCCTGGTTCATCCTTGATAAGCAATACCACTCTGGAACGAGAGGAGGCACTGTCGCTAACAGAGTCAACTCTTTCAGTTCACATAGCAAAGAGAAGACAATGAATAAATGAAACTGACTCTGTCCCCTCCGGTTAGAGGACTATATATATTTGAGGTGCTCACAGAAGGTGGACTGACGTTCGATGGAGAGGGAGCGCCAATCCAGACCCGAAAGGCTTTAGGATAGAGATAGCAGATCTTAATTTTGGTTTGTGTGTGTCATCACACTCTGTTTTTTGTTCAAATCCATTTTGTTGATTAAACTGGAGCCACCCGATTGGTACCCCAGCATTTATGGAGATCCGGTGTCATACCTCACACAACCACAGTAAACTGGTGTTGTTAAATTGGCCCTGGCGTGCGTGTGTGTCCACCATGCGATAGGTTCTCATCCTGTCCAACGACTGTTCCTGCCTTGGACCTGCTGCTCGCTGGGATGGGCCAATGCTTCTCCTTCCCCCTGCTCTGTATAATCTGGTTTAGAAATGGATTGGCTGGTTGTTCTCGCTTGCCAGAATATTTAGGCCCTGACTTGACAGGACTGGACAACCATGGGGTTCAATTCAGACAAAACAATTGGAGAGAAGCAAATGACCACTCACACTGGTCCCGTGATCCTGCAAGTGGCCTCTATTGAGATGTACCTGCCCTGACAGAATATTCATAAACATAATTCAAATGAGATCAACCTAATATGTTTATTGTAGGGAGGAAGCCATGAAGAGAAGAAACAGTGAGGCAGAACAGCAGTTGCTGGTCAACCTGGCAAACTCACACAGATTTGATCCCCCGACCACCACCAGCATGTTCTCTCCTCACTGGCTTCACATTCCTTCAAGTGACTCTTCTTGTGAGCCCCCTAGTGACACAACAACTTTATTACTCATAAATGATGGTGTGGAGGAGGTGAGGGCGACTGTCCATCACAAAGCAGACCATCAAGGCAAAGTCTGTAATTTGTTTCAGATAATTAACATCTCAGTCCAGGAAGTTGTGTGCTCAGTCAGATAAGAAATATGAAAACAGAGAAGGCTGTGGAAGGGTTAGAGGAGGGGATGTGAGAACAAGTTCTGAAACTCTGAATCAGCTTGTTTTTTGATCCTTTGCCCACTTTGCACTATCCAACTGGAGTCAAGGCCAAGTGTGTGAGAGGCAAGCCTGGGAATTTTGGGGAATTCTTCTCCTTAGCTGTAATCCCTGAAGCCATTTCTGCTTCTGGCCTGCCTAGCTCCTAACCCCCTCATCATAGTCGCTTCAACTTCAAACCCCCACTCTTCTTTACCTCTCCAGGCCCTTCCGGGAAAACAGCAATGGATAACCCACTGTGCAGACTAAACAGCGAGGCAGCTTTAGGGATAAGAGAATGAAGTGAGAGGTCACTCTCCAGCCGTCTAACACTTCACATATGGAGGGGTCCGTCTAAAGCCTTAACACAAAAAGCAGAATGGCTTGTGCATCACCAGATGAGATTTTACATGTAATCAATCAATCAGTCAATCACTCGTAATCAATGGCGTAGCTAGCTTGCTGAAGGCCCTTGTGCAGCACCCTGAGGTGGGAGCCTCTTGTCTAACATAACTGTTAGTAATTTATTCACAAATAGATCCTAGGGGCCGGCAGGGCAGTGGTGTCCGTGACCGCGTCACTATCAGATCACACACTGATGACAAACAAATACTAATTGGAATTTGTAATAACTTTTTTAATCGCTTTATTACAGCAGCTGTAAGTTAGCAAAAATAAAATAAATTGTGGGAATGGAATGTGGGAGGTGTGGATAGTAGTAGTACATAAATATATGAAAGATGTGGACCCGCTTACTCCTCCAAGACCACTTTTTGAAGGAAGATGACTAAAATGTAACGTAAGCTAGAAAGTAGAAACTGTTCTGTGCTATAAAATGAAGCCATTTCAATATATAACAAATTAAAGTGACAACACCGGCTAACGGGATACTACTACACAATCGATCTGTTTTTACACAAGTTCTGAGAAAATCGACATCATAAAGTGAGGTGTCAATGGTTCCAAGAAATTTGCCTTGTCGGTAGGAGATTTCTTGGTCACACACAGTATATTGCTTGTTTGACTTTAGTAGTTTCTCCATTTTTAACGGTTTTTAGCAGATAGCACCTGATCTGAAGCCGTTGTATCGCTACTTTCAGACTCGGTAGTTGCAAACATTTCACTCACTGCACTGTCTGCATAATCTGCTTGTGGCCATTGTGATGATTCACCAGCATCAGCATTCTCAGTTCCTACCACTGGTCCTTGCTCAGTTTTGAGAAAGGTAGAAGTCTTGGTAAGCTTAGTGTTTTTCAGCTCCTGTTGCAGGCGTGCCTTACGTTTAGCAGCATCACTCTTATAATGTTTGCCGAATCCGCTGCAACTGGCCGACATGATGTCGTATAGCGAGACTAAAAAAAGTGTCAAATTGTTCAAATATTCGCCGTTTGCCAATTAACAGGGACCATAACTTAACAATAGAATTGCTATGATTTACGAGTTCGAACTTTGAAAACTGTTGACATCAAATCAAAGGTCAAAAGTAACAATTATTTATAATAATAATAAAAGATGCTTTGGAAAACATCTTGTATCACCCCAGTCCCAAAGGTATCACGTCCTAGTGAGCTGAATGACTTCCGGCCTGTCGCTCTGACGTCACATGTGATGAAGACCATGGAGCAGCTGCTGCTTCACCACCTGAGGCCACAGGTCTGCCATGCCCTCGACCCTCTGCAGTTCGCATACCAGGAGAAGGTGGGAGCGGAGGATGCCATCATCTACATGCTACACCGATCCCTCTCCCACTTGGACAGAGGCAGTGGTCCTGCAAGAATTATGTTTCTGGACTTCTCTAGCGCCTCCAACACCATCCAACATCTGCTCCTTAGGGACAAGCTGACAGAGATGGGAGTAGACTCACACCTGGTGGCATGGATCGTGGACTATCTTACAGACAGACCTCAGTATGTGCGTCTCGGGAACTGCAGGTCTGACATTGTGGTCAGCAGCACAGGAGCGCCGCAGGGGACTGGACTTTCTCTGGTCCTGTTCAGCCAACATACATCAGACTTCCAATACAACTCAGAGTCCTGCCACGTGCAAAAGTTCGCTGATGACACTGCTATCGTGGGCTGCATCAGGAGTGGGCAGGAGGAGGAGAATAGGAACCTAATCAAGGACTTTGTTAAATGGTGCGACTCAAACCACCTACAACTGAACACCAGCAAAACCAAGGAGCTGGTGGTGGATTTTAGGAGGCCCAGGCCCCTCATGGACCCCGTGATCATCAGAGGTGACTGTGCAGAGGGTGCAGACCTATAAATGCCTGGGAGTGCAGCTGGATGATAAATTGGACTGGACTGCCAATACTGATGCTCTGTACAAGAGAGGACAGAGCCGACTATACTTCCTTAGAAGGCTGGCGTCCTTCAACATCTGCAATAAGATGCTGCAGATGTTCTATCAGGCGGTCGTGGCGAGCGCCCTCTTCTATGCGGTGGTGTGCTGGGGAGGCAGCATAAAGAAGATGGACGCCTCACGACTAAACAAACTGGTGAGAAAGGCAGGCTCTATTGTAGGCACAGAGCTGGACAGTTTGACATTCATGGCAGAGCGACGGGTGCTGAGCAGACTCCTGTCAATCATGGAGAATCCACTGCATCCACAGAACAGGATCATCTCCAGACAGAGGAGCAGCTTCAGCGACAGACTGCTGTCACCGTCCTGCTCCACTGACAGACTGAGAAGACCCCACACTATGCGACTGTTCAGTTTCACCAGGGGGGTAAACGTTAACATTATACAAAGTTATTGTCTGTTTTACCTGCATTTTTATCACTCTTTAATTTAATATTGTTTTTTATCAGTATGCTGCTGCTGGAGTATGTGAATAGGATTAATAAAGTATCTATCTATCTATCTATCTATTCATGTGATATTCATCCTTCAAAACTCCTGCTACGTCCGCTACGGCATGCCAAAGATCGTCAAATTTTGGAATGTGCGCTACTCTGTAAGGTGGACTAGGTTGTGTCGTGCTCCGATTAGGCTCCAAGTATCCAAACCCCCGAAGTTTAAAGTCGTATCATCATGGATTGGATTAGATTTACCTGGTGATGGTGCAAACTTGCCACTGAAACTGTGAATTATTAATGCAATGAACTGTGCAAGTGATTTAAGTTATTAAAAATATTTTTTAAATGTATACGGCCCTAAATGGGTTCCCCTTAAGCTCGTAGGCCCTTGTGCTTTGCACAATCTGCACAATCCATTGCCGCGCCATAGCACGTAGTGCTAGTAGTCATATTGTCACCTGTACGGAGCACGTTGAAATTCTGGTATGTTCAACCAACATGCAACACGTCACTGTGATAAATAAGAAAATCTGTAATCCAAAACTCTAAACCAGGTAAACAAAATCAAAAGCCAACACCCAAAGTATAGCTTTTGTTTATTTTTCTTTGTTTACCTTAAATTATGATTTCCCATATGTTTATTGTAATTGTGAATTGTTTGCTAATATTGTTCTGCTTATTTATTGTTTAGTATTTATGTGTTGTGCTATGCTTGCTCATGTTCAATGTATTTTATGGGTGGAACCTCCAAGGGGCGGGCCATCATGATATCACTTCTGAAGGACCGCCCACTGCCTGTATATTCCGAAGCCAAGAGCACATCCATCAGTGGTTCAGTGACGTTTGCAGCATGCTGTGTCTATTGTGAGTGTTCATTTTGTTGGTTTCTTCCACGATTGCTTTTCTTCTTGGATTTTGTTCTTCTTTTATGGATTTAGTTCTTGTTCACATTGGATCGCTGTTTACGCAAATCCATTTGTTGTATTTTGACATTTTTGTTCTTCTCGTGTTTACATGATTACATTTTTCTTTTGGAAAGATTCCACAGGTATTCAAAAATTAAGCTCATAATTGTTAATTGTTTTAAATCCCAGACACAAATGACAGTCCAAATACAAAGAAGTTTAATGGCACCAATATCTTTTTACAACAGTCTCTCTTCCACTCCCTCGCCTGCATCGATTCTGACTGGCAGGGAGTATGGCAGGGAAATGTCTCTGCTCCCCAGTTGTCCATTTTTTCCTCACTGCCTCCTGATCAGGTAAAGGAGCAGGACCCGTCCTGGCAGGGATGCCCGTTGATCCCTCACACTATTCATAAACACAACAAAAATTATCACTAGAATGTTTTCATCACATCACATTTAAGTGCAAAACGGAAAAAAATAATTAGTAAAATGTAATGAATTGCACAATTTATTTATACATCAATATTGTTTTTAAATCATTTGAGAAGAAATAATATTTATTCAAGCTAATATTTTTAACATATATGTAAAGAAAACAACAATAACCTAAAATTGCACCAGGGTATTGTACAATAGCTGACCATGTGCTCTGACCCCCAAAGATCATGTAAAAATACAGTTTTGCCTTAGGGATTAATAAAGTATCCCATCATCATCATAAATATTCATTGACTTGCATATAATTTCTCCAGTTTTTGTCACTTCTTAGTGTTATTTTGATTCAAAACATTGTTTGAATGCCCGTATTTTGTATTGGGCACAGAGTCAATATTGGGCCCTGGTAGGCCTTGGCCCATCCTGTGTTGTAGCTTAGGTTTTTTTTACAATCTTGCAGTTGAGTAATGCGTTTAGTAGTCTGATTACTTTTTAAAGTAATGAGTAACCAAACCCAATGTCTATTTTACTGAAGTAAAAATACCCGTGTTATTACTCTCCAAGCAGGACTGTGTGTAGGGCAAGACGCACACAAACTGGCATGACGCTCCTTTGCAGAGCTCAATTGCACAGCAATGCAAAAATGACTGTTATGTGAGCAGTGAGCAAAACAAGACAATGTTAAATAAGATACCAGCTTAGGTTTAATGCATCTATTTGGTATAGATATGTAGAAACAGTGTGATTGAGTGATGCAGCGGCCTGCGTTCATACCGAGAATCATCGATGGCTCAGATCCGTGGTATAGAAAGGGGATGAATGCAGAGCACATGATGGACTAGACATATTAGTAACACACAAGACAATTATCACAGGCGTCATGCTTGTTTTCAACTTCACAGTGGGAAATGGTGACATTTAAATCTTTTTTTTCTGCAGTTTACTGATGTCGGAATGTTTAGACAAAGGAGAACTCCATAAGATTACTTGCGCATGAAGACGCAGATTTTTAAGATAGCAGGGGCCTCATGTATAAAAAGTGCGTACACCCAAAAATGCTGTGTACGCCTGTTTCCACACTCACATTGCAATGTGTAAAAACTAAACTTGGTGTAAAGCCATGCACATTTTCACGCTAGCTGAATCCCTGGCGTATGCAAGTTCTCCACTCGGTTTTGCAAACTGGCGGCACCCAGCGTCAAAGCAGTGCTACTGTTCCTGTGTGCTTTCCCTGTAGTTATTAGATTCACATCCCTAACGCAGCTTTATCAAATACACTGAAATTAACCGCGTATTTTTTATTAGTTTAAGGCATCTCATTGTAATCAACCCGTAACCATATAATGGTCCATGGAATGGCCAAACTATTCTAAAGACCATTACTGATTTAGAGTTGTTATTCCCAGTGCACCACTGAGTATTTAACCCACTGTATCTGAGTGTGGAATCACAGCTGATTGAATTATTGGTATACAGCATCAAGCACAAGCTGCATCCGCAATGCGCACAGTCTATTTGAACTTTCCTCAAACGGCAAATGCTTTTCAGAGCCTTTCCTGTAGGGACCTTGCGGTTCAGAAACAGTTTCATCCCAAGTGCTCTAAATGCACTCAATCAGTCCATCAATTATTCCTGGTAGAACTGTTTGTGCTTATTAGTACAATTACCTCATTGTTAAATTTGCACTCCAGTTATAATATTGCACAACCTGAGTCACTTTATAAAGCGTGTATTTACATATGATAATGACTGGCTTCTAAGTCGATTTAGATTTCCAAGCGCTATCTTCTTGGAGCTCTTGATATAATTTTTAAGATGTAATTCAGTAAAGCATGCACAGATACATTACACAGACAATTTTTAAACTTCATTAAAATAATGTATATTGCTAATAATAATTAAACATGTAAGGACATGGTGGTGCAGTTCTAGCGACGAGCTGGCGCCCTGTTCTGGGATTGTTCCTGCCTCGTGCTATATGCCTGTTGGGATTGGCGTGACCCTGGATGGATACATGGATTGAATAATTAAACCTGTACTATGAAGATATTTCAATGTTCCTTAAAAGTTCTGAAGAGTCATCATTCTAAGCTTACAGATGGCTTGACATCTGTTACAGAGCTGATCGTTTGGTGATTGGTTACTTGGAGAAAGAAAAGGAAGGACAGGAAATGGGGGTTAGTACGTTTTAAATAGACAGTACTGCTACAGTAAATTATTTCATTGAAGGTCGCACACTGCACAAGCATCTTGCGGGAGGCAGGAACAATCTCTAGACAGGGTGCCAGCTTGTTAGTATCACTGCGCCACCGTGTTCCCATGTTTAATAACATGCTTTAATTCCTATTATCATGAAAATTATATCAAGTATACATCTTAATATTTACATTATTCAGAGTAATATCACGAATGTAATGGATTCTGTGTTCTGTCGGCAGAAAAAAAAGCCCATTTAAGAAGCACGTAGTGATTCACACACATAGAGCACATGATACAATACCATTTATTTTTGTATAGCCCAAACTCACACTAGAAGTGCTGCAATGGGCTTTAACAGGCCCTGCCTCTTGACAGCCCCACAGACTTGACTCTCTAAGAAGACAAGGAAAAACTCCCAAAAAAACCCTTGTAGGGAAAAAATGAAAGGGACCTTGGGAAAGGCAGTTCAAAGAGAGACCCCTTACCAGGTAGGTTGGGCATGCAGTGGGTGTTAAAAAGAATGGGGTCAATACAATACAATACAATACAATACACAGAACAGAACAAATCCTCAATACAGTATAAAAATAAAAATTTTACAAGTACGGACCAGAATTCAACAGTAGATGATATCACATATTATGATCTGGATTTGTTTAGAGTCCTGGAGACATCAGCCATCAAGCTGCCTCCCCCATTTGGCCATTCCACAGCTGAGTCAGTGCTTGGCCAGCCAATTCGATGAAAGGACCCCCTTTTCCCATGATTCCTACGATCCTCTATCAGGGATGACTTTACCTTAGGCAGGCAAAACAACTTGACAGATGGGCCGTGGCACCAAGTGCCACATTTGAGTACCAAGAAGAGAAACAAAATATGTGAGGGTTAGTAACAAATACTAATTGTACATGTTACTTATGTTTTAGTGCTAATGACTAATAACAGAGATGCAGTCTGTACAGTTAATCAGCAGCTCTAGTCAGGGTATGCTAAACTGAATTAGTGAGTCTTAAGCCGGGATTTGACAGCTGAGACCGAAGGGGCATCATTTATAGTAGCAGGCAGACCAGTCCACAGTTTAGGGGACCTGTAACTAAAAGCTCGACCTCCCACTGTTATTTTATTAATCCTTGGAATCCTAAGCAGACCGGCATCTTGAGATCTTAATGTGCGCTCAGGTTTGTAAGTCATGTTAAATTCAGACAAGTAAGCCGGACCTTGGCCATTTAAGGCTTTATATGTTAAAAGAAGGATCTTGAAATCTGCCTTAAACTTAACCGGGAGTCAGTGTGAGGATTTAAGAACTGGAGTTATGTGTTTGTACATTTTTTGTTCTTATAATAATTCTTGCAGCAGCATTTTAGATTAACTTGAGGCATATAGAAAACAGTTGGAACATCCAGTGAACACCGCATTGCAGTAGTCAATCCTACTAGAAATAAATGCATGAATTAATTAATTTCTCAGAATTCTGTTTATTTAGAAAGCGCCCTAATTTCCCAACATTTTTAAGATGGAAGAAAGCTGATTTGGACAACTTTGTAATATGGCTTTAAATGATATGCTAGAGTCAAAGATAACTCCTAGATTGCGGGCTGATTCAGTAAAATTAATTGGGATTCCAACTGAGTTAAATGACGACAAAATATTGTTGTGATCAGCGTCATTCCCTCCGACAATTAACATCTCTGTTTTATCTGTGTTTAAAGACAAGTAGTTCTCATCCATCCACTCCTTTAATTCACTAACACAACTAATTAAAGACATTGGAGAAACTTCATTTGATCTAAATAAAAGGTATAACTGGGTGTCATCTGCATACAAGTGAAAATTAACATTATGTTTCCTAAAGAGATATCCCAGTGGCAACAAGTAAAGTGTAAACAGTGAAGGTCCCAGTACTGAGCCCTGCGGGACACCATATTGAACTTCTGTTCATATTGAATCTTCTAGTATTGTTATTCCATGGAAGACCCAAAGAGTGTCTGATTTTTAAAGAACATGCCGTAGAGCGTAAATGGAGGAAAACTAAACTAACTATCCATTATGAGATATTGAAGGCTAAAATAACAGAATACAATAACACAGTCCGTCTTGAGAGGCGCTGCTATTTCTCTAATATTATAAATAACAATGCTAGTAATCCCAGAGTCTTATTTTCTACAATTGATCGTCTGTTAAACCAGGTAACACAAAGGAATGCCCCCAGAAAACTTCCAGTGAAACCTGTGAGAACATTGCTGTATTTTTCAATCAAAAAATTAATGATATTAGAGATAACATAGTATATCTCCCCAACACTGCAGAACCTCCAAAGCCCCGGTACTCCATTATAAACAAATTAAATGCTTTCACCAGGATAGATTTACCTGAATTACATAGTATAATCTCTCAACTGAAACCCTCCACCTCGCCCTTGACCCAATACCAACAAGGTTTTTCAAAGAAGTATCAGGCGTGCTAATTGACAATATTCTGACATAGTTAATTGTCATTAGATACGGGGTCTTCCAGACTGTCTTAAGACTGCTGTAGTTAAACCCCTGCTCAAGAAACATATAATCTTGACCCCTCTGACTTTGAAAATATTAGACCCATTTCTAACCTGCCCTTCTTAAGTAAAATTCTAGAGAAGGCAGTCATTATGCAGTTAAATGACCACCTCAATAAACTTGCTATTCTTGATAAATTTCAGTCAGGTTTTAGAACAAATCACAGCACTGAAACTGCACTCGTTAAAGTAGTAAATGACTTGCGGTAAATGCAGACAGAGGCCATTTATCTGTTCTCATCCTCTTAGATCTGAGTGCTGCATTTGACACCATTGATCACAATATTCTTAGAAATCGCCTTAGTCAATGGGTGGGCCTCTCTGGCAGTGTCTTAAATTGGTTTGAATCCTACCTGGCAGGGAGAAAATTCTTTGTTAGTTGTGGTAATCACATGATATTCTATATGGTGTTCCACAAGGCTCTATCCTGGGTCCGCTGCTTTTCTCAATCTACATGCTTCCGTTAGGTCAGATTATCTCAGGTTACAACGTGAGCTACCACAGCTATGCTGATGACACACAGCTGTACTTATCAATAGCACCTGATGACCCCGACTCTCTCAATACACTAACACAATGTCTTACTGGTATTTCTGAATGGATGAATAGTAATTTTCTCAAACTAAATAAAGAGAAAACTGAAATTTTAGTAATTGGCAATAATGGATTCAATGAGGTTATCAGAAATAAACTTGATGCATTAGGATTAAAAGTTAAGACGGAAGTAAAAAACTTAGGGGTAACTGTTGACTGTAATCTGAATTTTAAATCGCATATTCATCAGACCACTAGGACAGCATTTTTCACTTAAGAAACATAGCTAAAGTTAGACCTCTTATATCATTGAAAGATGCTGAGAAATTAATTCACGCTTTTGTTTTCAGTAGACTAGATTACTGTAACGCACTCCTCTCAGGACTACCCAAAAAGACATAAATCACTTGCAACGAGTGCAGAATGCAGCTGCTAGAATCCTAACTGGGAAAAGAAAATCCAACACATTTCTCCAGTTTTGATGTCACTACACTGGTTACCTGTGTCATTCAGGATTGACTTTAAAATACTGCTTATGGTTTATAAAGCCTTAAATAATCTGCTCCATCTTATATATCGGAATGTCTGACACGTTATATTCCAAATCGTAACCTTAGATCTTCAAATGAGTGTCTCCTTAGAATTCCAAAAGCTAAACTTAAAAGAAGTGGTGAGGCGGCCTTCTGCTGTTATGCACCTAAAATCTGGAATAGCCTGCCAATAGGAATTCACCAGGCTGATACAGTAGAGCACTTTAAAACACTGCTGAAAACACATTACTTTAACATGGCCTTTTATAACTTCACTTTAACTTAATCCTGATACTCTGTATGTTCAATTCATCATAATAACTATTCACAGTGGCTCTAAAATCCATACTGACCCCTACTCTCTTCTGTTTCTTTTTCCGGTTTCTTTGTGGTGGCGGCCTGCGCCACCACCACCTACTCAAAGCATCATGATGCACAACATTGATGGACTGAAAGCCAGAAGTCTACGTGACCATCATCATCAGGTCCTTCGATGAAAACCCTAAATACAAAGAGGACTGTTTGACTTATGTTAGGTAGATTGCCCAGAGGGGACTGGGTGGTCTCTGGTCTGGAACCCTACAGATTTTATTTTTTCTCTCCAGGTTTTGGGGTTTTTTTTTTTTTTTTTTCGGACCTTACTTATTCTATGTTAATTAATGTTGACTTATGTTTATTTTTTATTGTGTCTTCTATTTTTCTATTCTTCATTTTGTAAAGCACTTTGAGCTACATTTTATTGTATGGAAATGTGCTATATAAATAAATGTTGTTGTTGTTGTTGTTGTGTATAATGATGGAGTTAATTACTAAAATGAAGCCCACTACTTGTTCCCTAGATCCAGTGCCAACAAAACTAGTAAAAAGTGCAATGGATGTTCTTGCAGCCTATTCTAACCGTTATCAATAGTTCATTACTGCATGGCACCGTACCTGATACACTAAAAGTGTCAGTCATTAAACCTTTACTTAAAAAGTCAGACCTAGACCCACACACGGAAGCAGAAATTTACCATTTCTCTCTAAAATACTAGAGAAAGTAGTCGCCAGTCAGCTTCAGTCACACCTTACGCATTACAATTTATTTGAGAAATTCCAGTCTGGCATTCGCACTGGTCATAGTACAGAAATGGCACTAACACGGGTTGTAAATGACATTCTGATATCCTCTGATGAAGGAAATTCCACTGTAATTATGTTGTTGGACTTAAGTGCAGCATTTGACACCATTGACCATTCTATTTTACTGCACAGGCTAGAAAACGATGTTGGGCTTACAGGCCCCGTGCTCGCTTGGTTTAGTTCCTATTTATCAAATCGATTCCAGTATGTACAGAAATGTGCTGACAGTACTCCATCATTATACACAGAAGTTCAATATGGTGTCCTGCAGGGCTCAGTACTGGGACCTTTACTGTTTTCACTTTACATGCTTCCACTGGGATCTCTCATTAGGAAACATAATGTTAATTTTCACTCGTATGCAGATGACACCCAGTTATACCTTTCATTTAAATCAAATGAAGTTTCTCCGATGTTGTCTTTAATTAGTTGTGTTAGTGAATTAAAGGAGTGGATGAATGAGAACTACTTGTCTTTAAATACAGATAAAACAGAGATGTTAATTGTTGGAGGGAATGACGCTGATCACAGCAATATTTTGTCGTCATTTAACTCAATTAATTTTACTGAATCAGCCCGCAATCTAGGAGTTATCTTTGACTCTAGCATGTCATTTAAAGCGCATATTACAAAGTCGTCCAAAACATGTTTTTTCCATCTTAAAAATATTAGGAAATTAAGGCGCTTTCTAAATAAACAGGATTGTGAGAAATTAATTCATGCATTTATCTCTAGTAGGATTGACTACTGCAATGCGGTGTTCACTGGCTGTTCAAACTGTTCTCTATACAGCCTCCAGTTAATCCAAAATGCGCTGCAAGAATTATTACAAGAACAAGAAAATATGAACACATAACCCCAGTTCTTAAATCTTTACACTGGCTCCCAGTTAAGTTTAGGGCAGATTTCAAAATCCTCCTTTTAACATATAAAGCATTAAATGGCCAAGGTCCGGCTTACTTGTCTGAACTTATCATGACTTACAAACCTGAGCGCACATTAAGATCTCAAGATGCCGGTCTGCTTAGGATTCCAAGGATTAATAAAATAACAGTGGGAGGTCGAGCTTTTAGTTACAGGGCCCCTAAACTGTGGAATGGTCTTCCTGCTTCCATAAGAGATGCCCCTTCGTCTCAGCCTTTAAATCCCGGCTGAAGACTCACTACTTCAGTTTAGCATATCCTGACTAGAGCTGCTGATTAACTGTACAGACTGCATCTCTGTTGTTAGTCATTAGCACTATAACATAAGTAACATGATAATTATATTTGAATACTAACCCTCTCCTATTCTGTTTCTTTTCTCGGTACTCAAATGTGGCAATTGGTGCCACGGCCCACCTGCCAAGTTGTTTGCCTGCCTATGGTAAAGTCATCCCTGATGGAGGATCACAGGAATCATGGGAAAGAGGGGTCCTTTCATCGGAGCAACGTTTCAGCCGTGGCATGGCCAAATGGGGAGGCAGCTAGATGGATGAAGTCTCCAGGACTCTTAAAATATCCAAACCTAATTATGTCATATCATCTACTGTTAAACCGTACTTCTAAAATTTTTATTATTATGCTGTCTTAAGGAATTGTTCTGTTCTGTATATTGTATTGTATTGACCCCCTACTTTTGACACCCACTGCACGCCCAACCTACCTGGAAAGGGGTCTCTTTGAACTGCCTTTCCCGAGGTTTCTTCCATTTTCCCTACAAGGTTTTATTGGGAGTTTTTCCTTGTCTTCTCAGAGAGTCAAGGCTGGGGGGCTGTCAAAAGGCAGGGCCTGTTAAAGCCCATTGCGGCACTTCCTGTGTGATTTTGGGCTATACAAAAATAAACTGTATTGTAAACTGTATTGTCCTGTCAGCACATTTCTGTACATATTGGAATCGATTTGATAAATAAGAACTAAACCAAGTAAGCACAGTGCCTTAAGTCCAACGTCATTTTCTAGCCTGTGCAGTTAAATCGAATGGTCAATGGTGTCAAATGCTGCGCTTAAGTCTAACAACATAATTACAGTGGAGTTTCATTCATCAGAGGATATCAGAATGTCGTTTACAACCCGCGTTAGTGCCATTTCTGTACTATGACCAGTGTGGAAACCAGACTGGAATTTCTCAAATAAATTGTAATCTGTAAGGTGTAACTGAAGCTGATTGGTGACTACTTTTTCTAGTATTTTAGAGAGAAACTGTAACTTTGAAATAGGCCTATAATTATTTAGTATGTGTGGATCTAGGGAACAAGTAGTAGGTTTCATTTTAGTAATTAAAGTTAAGACTTCCTGCTCAGTTACAGGTTTAAAATTACTAAAGTGCTGAATGCAATGTGCAGCAGGGTCTGCTAAGCAAGTATTTGGTTTGTACTGTGATGCAGAGAGCTGGTATCTTACATTTTTAATTTTCTCATTGAAGAAGTTCATAAAGTCTGTACTGCTAATATCTGTTGGTATTTTGCACTGTTGATCTGAATTCCCATTTGTTAATTTAGCCACTGTTCTAAGCAGTACCCGAGGATTTGTATTATTGTTATTTATTATTGTAGAATAGTATTCTGAGCGAGCTTTAAAGAGAGCTTTTTTATATTTTTTAACACTCTCTGTCCATGCAATTTGAAAGACATGTAGCTTTGTTGTTCTCCATCAGCACTCCAGTTTTCAACACTCTAATTTAAGAGCTTGAGTGTTTTCATTAAACCAGGGAGAGTTTCTATGTGCTTTGATCACTTTTATTTTAAGGGCTAGCCACTGTGTTCAGAGCATCTCTCAAGGTCACATTATAATATGATATTAGCTGATCTAAATTGTTTTCCATGTTTACATTTGATGTTAACTGATCTAAATGGTTTTCCATGATTACACCTGACTTACTCAAAGTATCTATAAATTTTGAAGCAGAATTACAATCTAGATGTCGCACTGTCTTTGTTTTAATCTGTGAGTGCGTTGGCAAGGGAAGGGCTGAATCAAATGTAATTAAGTAGTGATCAGAATTAACTTCATTTAATGGAGTGATATTTAAATTTTGAATTTCAACTTTGTAAGTTATAATTAAATCTAATGTGTGGTTATGATTATGAGTTGGATATTTGACAATCTGACCAAATCTTACTGAATTTAACAAATAAGTAAAACATTTGCTAAAATTGTCAGTTTCCACATCAATGTGTACATTAAAATCCCCCATCAGTACTACGTGATCATAATTTATAGCCAAATCAGATAAAAAGTTGCTAAATTCAGTCATGAACAATGAATATGGCCCTGGTGGTCTGATGACTAGCACTATAATTGTGTTGTAATCTGTTTTAATATTTAAAATGAATGCCTCAAAGGATGTAAAGGCGCTTAAATTTTTAGACGTGATTTGCATTTTGTTACAATGAATTATTCCAAGGCCTCCTCCTCGACCAAAATCTCTAGACTTATGAAGGAAAGAGTATCCATCTGGTGACGCCTCTGCTAGGGGAACAGTGTCACATTTACTATGCCAGGTTTCAGAGAGAAGACACAGATCAGATATTGTACTTGATATAATATCATTTACCAAAACAGCTTTACTGTCAAGGGAGCAAATGTTCTATAAGCAGCATTTAAAACTGCATGCTTCTTTCTGAACTGGTGATATATTTTTTGTTTTAATTTGAAGTAAATTTCTATTACAGATACCCCTGGTGGAGGGTCTGGTTTTAACCCTTGGTCTAATTATACAGCTTATTTTATGGTTATCAAATAATCTAAGGTTTGCATCAAGACTAAATTTACTGGATGCCCCACAACAGGGATTATGGGTAACAGCTTCAAGATAGTAACAGGTGGGATAAACAACAGCCTGTGATTTAAGATCACATGACTGTGGCCTGGATGGTGCTCTAATCGGTCAGCCAGGCAGTTTTGCTGCCATATTTTGGGATAATACATAAGATCCCCTCCATTTAGGATGAAGACCAGCTCTTCTGAAAAACCCAGACCTTTCCCAAAAATCATCCCAATTATTCACAAACGCTATTCTTTTATTTGCATACCAGGTTTCTAGCCAGCAGTGAAGGGAATGCAATCTGCTATAAATCACCTCCCCTCTATATAATCTTGGTAAAGGGCCAGATACAATTAAATTCTGACATTTTCTTTTAGCTTTGGAGCACATAGAAAGAAACATTTAATGTGTTACTTTAGTTACGATGGGATCTGAGAAACTAGTAAATTAAATGATTTTAAGATGAAGTTTATGATGTTCTACTTTAGTGACAAAATAAACTACGTGATTAAAGTGGAAATTTCGAGATTAAAGTTGACATTTGGACATTTTTTTCAACTGTGTCTCTATTTTGTTTTTCTTTTCTCTGTACCCTAATACGCTTCCATATGACACTCACCTTTTCATGGCGACTTTGATATCTCACCACTGCTTATTTATTTAGGACACTTTACAAATTTCTGAAATTGAACTTTCGAGTTTCTCCGCCACTCTGTCACTCAATCAACTTCCTTTTGTCATCAATACCACTGTCTAAACCAACAAATAGCACATTTTTTCTTTGCCTCCACTTGGTATTCACTGAAATTCATCTATTTCTCCCCATGATTTTGTCATTGCCTTTTCCCAGAACACTGAGTTTAAGGGCTATTTATATTGATTTGCATATTCAAAGAGGTGTAATTCTAGGAGGAGTGGCAGCAGGCGCATGCACGTGCGTTACTTTTCACCCTGACCAGGATTTATGGAGTGGAAGAACGTGGAAGTTGTCATTCGCACAGATTTATGCATCTGGATTTTTTGTGTGTATGCATGCATATTTCCTCTTTTGTCCATACGTCATGTTTTAGTGTGAATTCTGCGCACAGCGTTATGCATGTGGCTCCACGTTTCTACCTTAATGGAGTTACTCACCCTTTCCCGGTTTTGTGCACGCACATAAATGCACTCATTGATGCCTGAGGGGCACAGCTCTCTTAAGACAACACTCATTTCCGGCACCGCAGCGAGTGGCAGCCATTCCAGCATCTCCGTGTATGACTTTATCTTTTTACCCTTTTTTTCTATTTTTCTCTATTTCACTGATCACTTCTATCACTTTCTTTTATGTAGAATCGCTCCCTGGACACTTTTTACTATTTTTACTACTTGACATGGATTTTTACACGCCGAGACTCGCCTATTCAAATAGTCAACTTAAAGCACTGAGAAGAAATGCTTATGCCAGTGTGGTTCCCTATTTACCTGATGAGGCAAGAAGACGATATCGGGGCAGCCGAGCCGGCACAAAGATAAAAGATAAGATAAAAGCCAAGCAGCTTGAGAGAAAATGGCGTTATAAACCGTCGGTGCCTTCTGTGATCCTGGGAAATGTGAACTCACTACCAAATAAGATCGACGAACTGGCTGTGCTGGTGAAAAATGTCAGAACCTACAGAGAATGCAGCTTGCTGTGTTTTAGTGAAACGTGGCTAATAACTACCATCCCAGATGCTAACATGGAGCTACCTGGGTTTAGTACAGTTAGAGCCGACAGAGACGCAAATACCAATGGGAAGAAGGAGGACTCGCTCTCTATGTCAATACAAAGTGGTGCAACTCAGGACATGTAAACGTTAAAATCTCCACTTGCTGCAGGGACATTGAACTGTTGGCCGTAAGTCTGCGCCCCTATTACTTGCCCAGAGAGTTTGGACACGTGATTGTTGTTATTGTTTACATCCCCGCTCAAGCGAACGCGGAGATAGTGAGTGACATCATCCATTCCGCAGTTGCTAAGTTACAAACGCAGCACCCTGAGGCACTTGTGCTAATCGCTGGAGACTTTAACCATGTAACGCTGGACAAAACATTACTGTACCTGCCTTCTTCCAGTATGTGGACTGTAACACCCAGGGAAACAGGACTATCGACCTACTGTATGCAAAAGTTAAAGACGCATACAGCACCACCCCACTGCCTGCACTTGGGAAAGCAGATCATAACCTGGTTCTGCTTCAGCCTCACTACAAACCAAGAGTGAGGGCGCTACCTACAACTACACGCTCATTCAGGAAGTGGTCCCCTGAGGCAGAGCAGGCTCTGAGAGACTGGAACTACAGACTGGGATATCCTGCAGGGGTCACATAGTGAGAACATTGAAGAGGCTGTTGAATGCACAACTGATTACATCAACTTCTGTATGGACATTGTAGTTCCAGTAAGAACAGTACGCTGCTATGCTAACAACAAGCCATGGATTACAAGTGACATCAAGGGCCTTTTGAACCAGAAGAAAAGGGCTTTTAAAGGTGGTGATCAGCATGAGCTCAAGTGCGTGCAGAAGGAACTCCGAGTCCAGCTCAGGGCGCGAAAGAGCAGTACAGGAGAAAGCTGGAGCAGAAGTTGCAGAATAACAGCATGAAGGAAGTGTGGGACGGGATGAAGATCATCACTGGCTGCAGCTCGAAGCGGGGAGCAAACCAAATGAACAACTTCTTTAATAGGTTTGACCACCCTAACCCACTCTCACCTCGGAGTACTGCATCCTCCAACCATCCTTCTTCTGATACCAGCATAGGTGAGACATCCCCACCCACAATTACAGCAGCCCATGTGAGCAGAGAGCTGAGGTGACTTCGTGCCAGCAAAGCAGCGGGTCCAGATTTTGTATCGCCATAACTGCTGAAGGCCTGTGCATTGAAACTGGGGAGTGCTCTACAGTGCATCTTCAACCTCAGCCTGGAACACGGGAGAGTCCCAAAGCTTTGGAAAACATCTTGTATCACCCCAGTCCCAAAGGTATCACGTCCTAGTGAGCTGAATGACTTGCTCTGATGTCACATGTGATGAAGACCATGGAGCGGCTGCTGCTTCACCACCTGAGGCCACAGGTCCGCCACGCCCTCGACCCTCTGCAGTTTGCATACCAGGAGAAGGTGGGAGCGGAGGATGCCATCATCTATATGCTACACCGATCCCTCTCCCACCTGGACAGAGGCAGTGGTGCTGTAAGAATTATGTTTTGGACTTCTCTAGCGCCTTCAACACCACCCAACCTCTGCTCCTTAGGGACAAGCTGACTGAGATGGGAGTAGACTCAGGCCTGGTGGCATGGATCGTGGACTATCTTACAGACAGGCCCCAATATGTGCATCTTGGGAACTGCAGGTCTGACATTGTGTCAGCAACACAGGAGCCAGCAGGGCACTGTACTTTCTCCAGTCCTGTTCAGCCAACATACATCAGACTTCCAATACAACTCGGAGTCCTGCCACGTGCAAAAGTTCACTGATGACACTGCTATTGTGGGCTGCATCAGGAGTGGGCAGGAGGAGGAGTACAGGAACCTAATCAAGGACTTTGTTAAATGGTGCGACTCAAACCACCTACACCTGAACACCAGCAAAACCAAGGAGCTGGTGGTGGATTTTAGGAGGCCCAGGCCCCTCATGGACCCTGTGATCATCAGAGGTGACTGTGTGCAGAGGGTGCAGACCTATAAATACCTGGGAGTGCAGCTGGATGATAAATTGGACTGGACTGCCAATACTGATGCTCTGTGTAAGAAAGGTCAGAGCCGACTATACTTCATCAGAAGGTTGGCGTCCTTCAGCATCTGCAATAAGATGCTGCAAATGTTCTACCAGACGGTTGTGGCGAGTGCCCTCTTCTATGCAGTGGTGTGCTGGGGTGGCAGCATAAAGATGAAAGACGCCTCACGCCTGGGCAAACTTGTTAAGAAGCAGGCTCTATTGTAGAAGTAAAGTTGGACAGTTTAACATCTGTAGCAGAGCGACGGGCATTAAGCAAACTCCTGTCAATCATGAAGAATCCACTGCATCCACTTAACAGTGTCATCTCCAGGCAGAGGAGTAGCTTCAGTGACAGACTTTTGTCACCGTCCTGCTCCACTGACAGACTGAGCAGATCGTTCCTCCCCCACACTATGCGACTCTTCAATTCCATCCGGGGGAGTAAATGCGAACATTACTCAGTTATTGTCTGCTTTTACATGCATTATTATTACTATTTAATTTAATATTGTTTTGTTTTTTTTGTATCAGTATACTGCTGCTGGATTATGTGAATTTCCCCTTGGGATTAATAAAGTATCTATCTATCTATCTATCATATAGTTCCTTATCTATCTATCTATCTATCTATCTATCTATCTATCTAAGATGCCACCAGCACAGCGTCAGACTTCTGGACTTTGACTTGGCCAGTCAATCAATCAATCAACTTTATTTAAAGTGCAAAATCACCATGCAGTATGGTCCCAATACACTGTTCAAATTGGAAGAATACATGAAACATGATGTAAAAAAGCAAATAAAACAACATCAATGTTAAAAGAATAATTAACAAAACTGGAATAAAATAACATTAAAACATTAAAGTTAAGGTATGTTAACAAAGAAATAATATAATAATGAACATTTCAAGGATGATAGATGACTGAAATCTAAGGCACATTGTAATGAAGGGAGTAAAAGTGGATTTAAAAGGCCCAATTGAGTGGGCTTCTCTTACACATAATGGCAGGCCATTCCAGAAAGGTGCACGATAGGCAAATGCTCTTTGACCAACTGATTTTTTCTTAACTGAGTGAATGACCAAAAGACCAGCATTAAGAGACACCTCGACAGTCCAAGACCTCGATTTTTTTTCTCTTTTCTAGCTATTCAGATGCTGATTTGCTGGTGTATTTAGGATCATTAACCTCTTGCGTGATCCAATTTTGTCCCAGTTTAAGCAAGTCAGACAGAGGGCCTCAAATTTCTCTCAAGACAAATAAGGTGGAGTTCATGGTTGTCTCAATGACTACAAGTTTCCAGGGTCTTGTGGCGGCAAAACAAGCCCACATCCGTACACGTACACCGCTGTGCTGGGATGAAGAGTTTGGGGTGATACGCAGTGCCACAAATTTCCAACCATCTTCACCTTCACCTCATTTGTCTAAAAGACTTTGTTCCAGAATTGTTGTGGTTTGTTCAAGTACAATTTGACACACCTAGAACTCTAGAACAATCTGGACGAGAACAGGCCATTCAGCCCAACAAATCTCAGCAGTCCTATCTGCTTAATTCTTTTAAAATAACATCAAGTTGAGTTTTGAAAGTCCCTAAAGTCCTCCTGTCTACCACATTGCTTGGCCACTTATTCCATGTAGTTCTCTGTGTGAAAAAAAAAAAACTTCCTAATATTTTTGTGAAATTTACCCTTCACAAGTTTTCAACTGTGTCCCCGTGTTCTTGATGAACTCATTTTAAAGTCACCATCTCGATCCACTGGACTGATTCCCTTCATAATTTTAAACACCAGTCAGGTCTTCTCTTAATCTTCTTTTGCTTAAACTGCAACTGACATACTGTATGCTATGGCAATGCTACCAAATTCTTTTTGGGGAGAAGGAGCTTTCATTCTGCCACCTTTTTATGAAAGTTATACTTGTTCAGACTTTTGTTTTATTGTGTTGTCATAAACATTTAACATGCTTACCAGGGTCTGTAGCTCTCTGAGCATTAAACAGTTTGACCATGGGCTGAATTTGCTGGGATTTCTGCTCCTGAGAAGGTTGGCAACTATCTTGAAAGCTGACCATTTAGGAGCAACTCTTCTCAGAATGTTTGGAAATGGACTTATAAGCCTTCACACACTGGTGATCAACAGCAATTGCTTCTCCGAAGTCATGGCTGATGTCCTTTTATTTGGCATGATGTGAACACAATTGTGAGTGCTTCAGAGCACCAAACTGTCAAGAGTTTGCTTTTATGGAGGTAGTCACACTTCCTGGTAATTGAGTAATCTTCAGTATTGCATTGTGTGAAAGAACACAACAGATGAGGGAAAGGTTTGGGGTTCCACCCTGTATTTTATTAACAATATCTCAAATAACGGGAGGACTAAAGAGTAATCTCAAATGACTGAGTCCAAGACAGGACGTACTGGGAAAGGCAAGTGGTTAGCTTAATAGGCAGTGGGAAGGAAGAGGAGGGTATAATGAGGAACAGGTGGAAGTGAGGTCAGTAGGAGGGTGTGGTCTGGTGACGAAGTTGGAACCTGGTTGGGATTTAGGTGGTCTTTCCTTCTGGTGATCGGCAGAGGAGGGAGATAAAACATTAAAACACTTTGTCAACCCCTGACCCACCATTTTACCCTTAGTTAAGCCCAGAGGCAGCCTTAGGGGTGTGCGGGGCCAAAGGCTGACCAACCCCACACTTCAACCGGTATGTGTGGACTGTAACAACTTGCACGTGAATTTAATAAAAGTGATGTTAACATACACCGGATTTTCTCATTACAATATTGAGCTAAATTTTTGCAAGATAACTCGCAGACTTTATCAAAATATAACAATATAATCTATTAAAAAGTGCACCACGATCACTTGCCCTCATGGCATCGATAGCGATATGGCTAAACGAGTCATAACATTTTGCTGCACGTTCCACTACCAAACACTTCCCGCACTGTTTCAACGAGACCTACTGTAGCAAACTGAACCAAAGACTCGACTAAGAAAAGATGGTAGGCTCTCCGGACACGAAGGAGTCATAAGTGACAAGCCATCAGTTGTTCCCAAGTCAATACAGAAGCCAACCCAGCGACTAATGGGCTAGACCTATTTTATAATAGAATAGAAAAGAATGCCTTTTATTGTCATGATAGATAGATAGATAGATAGATAGATAGATAGATAGATAGATAGATAGATAGATATGTAAGGCACTATATAATAGATAGATAGATAGATAGATAGATAGATAGATAGATAGATAGATAGATAGATAGATATGAAAGGCACTATAGATAGATAGATAGATAGATAGATAGATAGATAGATAGATAGATAGATAGATAGATAGATAGATAGATAGATAGATAGATAGATAGATGCTTTATTAATCCCAAGGGGAAATTCACATAATCCACATGTACAATAAGAATAAAAGCAGCACCTCCTGTGCAGACATATACATTATGCAGAACACAACAAACAAATAAATAAATAAATGGTGCAAACAAATTGCAGAAAATATACATATGGAAAGACTAACTATTGCACTATTGGGTTATTGCACATAATTTAAATATTGCACAATGAAAATGGTCATGTGCAATGAGTAGTGGATGTTGGACCCTGAGAGTAATGATATTGAACAGTTATTATCAATACCATTTAGATATTGGGCATTGCACAGTTGATGGATAGAAGGAAGTCCAGGGGTTGGGTGGTGATGTAATGTGAGATTTTGCATATAATTTGATAAATGTTTTGTATGTCTTTATTTATAATTTAGGCAAACCAATGTAATTCACTGTTACTTTGGTGAGAGGTATTCTTGTTTGACCCATTACGACTGTCTCTTTGTAATTTTATGACAGGATTTGGGGAGATGTGTCTTAAACCAGTTTGATGAATATTCCTCTGCTAAAGTCTTTCAACCCCCCCTGCAAAGAGGCCAGGATGTTTAACGTATGGTTTTGGGGCAGGAGATAAGATGTTCTGTTTCACCCATTGGTCTGAGATATGGCTGTCTGGATTGGCTGTAGGGGTTGGACAGAAAACCTATAAATTTGCTTGCTCAACCAAATTCTCTCTCTCTAACCAACAAATGATGAAGAAGCATCTCTCTTGCTAACCTGTGATGATGAAGACAACACAATGAAGAGCACAGCTCAGCAGCCATATTAAACAGACATGCGGCTGAAAGCTGAGCACCAACGATGCCTTAACTAGAGACATTAATGGCGCTTTTCCACTGCATAGTACGGCACGACACGGTTCAGTTCAGCTCACTTTTGGGGGGTTTTCCACTGGGAACAGTACCCGCTACCTGGTCCTTTTTTTAGTACCACCTCAGCTGAGGTTCCAAGCGTGCCGAACCGTTACGAAAACGTGACGTGTAAACTCTGCTGGTCACTGATTGGCCGGAGAAAATTATCATTACTGCGTCACTGAACTTGCGACACGAGACACAACAGACCCGCTAGATTTTTAGCACAGCCAGCGAAGGTTCGGACGCACCTTTAACCAAAAATGGCTGTTTCGTGGTCTATTGAGGAAGTACAGACGTTCCTCTCGTTGGTAGCCAAGGAGCAGATCCAGCGAGAGCTGGATGGGGGGATGCGGAATGAAAAAGTTTTTCAGGAGGTCGGCGCAACTATAACGACATGTGAATAATCCCGCCCACTCTAAAGCGGTACTAAACTGCAGTCGAAACGCAAACTGAGCCGAACTGAGCCGAACCAAGGTGAGCTGTACTGAACCGTGCCGTGCCGTACTATGCAGTGGAAAAGCGCCAAATGTAACTACAAGTCTGTGTGCCACCTGAATTACACTTCACCATTTTATCAGGTTGTATGGTTGCCAATATTCAAATGTACTTTGCATTTTGTTATTTATGAATATTATCAGTAATACATTATTTTATGTGTAGCTTGACTCCTGCTTGTCTTTTTACTACATCTAATTGCCTGAGGTTATAGATATAGAAGGGAAGGTGGGGATAAGTTATATACAGTGGTACGTCTGTGAGATTAGGCATTCTAAGGCTACATATTAATAATACAATAGGGGAAAGTAGAGCAATATATATATTAGTCTACCAAGATAAAACAGGTGGTTAGACTGTGTAGTCAGTGCATGTGTGAGTTTAGAATGGTTATGGCTTTTGGGAAAAAAAAACTGTTCTTGAGTCTGTTTGTCCTTGTTGTGATGCCCCTGTAGCGCCTCACTAAGGACAACAGGTCAAACAGATCAGTGCCAGGGTGGGAGCTGTCCTTGAGGATGTTTTTTGCTCTGCTGAGGTGTAAATGTCCATCAGGGAGTGGAGAGGGCAGCCGATGATCTTCTGTGCTGACTTTACTACTCTCTGAAGCTTCTCCTTGTCTGCCATAGTGCAGCTAACGTAGCATACTGTGATACAGTACGTCAGCAGGCTCTCAATGGATGGGCAGTAGAAGGTCAGCTGCAGGTTGGAGTCCAGGTTGTGTTTTCTGAGGACCCTCAGAAAGTGTAACCGCTGCTGAGCCCTCTTGATGACTGCTGTGATGTTGTCTGTCCAGGACATGTCTGCAGAGATAAGGACACCGAGAAACCAGAAGGTATGGACCCTCTCCACACACTTGCCGTAGATGTAAAGGGGGCTAAGTCAGGGCTGTGCCTCCTGAAGTTGACAATGATCTCTTTGGTTTTCCTGGTGTTCAGAGTCAAATTGTTCTTTGAACACCAGGCTGCCAACTTCAGGACCTCCTCTCTGTAAGCTGCCTCGTCTTCTTTTGAGATGAGTCCGACCACTGTGGTGTTGTCAGCAAACTTGTTGTTGTGGGCTGGACTGCAGTCGTGGGTGTAAAGACAGTACAGAAGGGGGCTCAGCACACAGCCTTGTGGGGTACCGATGTTCAGTGTGTGAATGGAGGAGGGGTGGGGGCCGAGTCTCACAGTCTGGAGCCGGCTGGTAAGAAAGTCTTTTATCCAGACACCATGAAAGGGGGGAGGCCAAGAGTGACCAGTTTGGTGATGAGAATGTCAGGAATGATTGTATTAAAAGCTGAGCTGTAATCCACAAGGAGCATCCGGACGTAGCTCTGCTGCTGCTACAGATGGCTCAGCAGAGAGTGGAGAGCTACGGCGATGGCGTCTTCTGTGAATCTGTTCATGAAAAATGCGAATTGTTAGGGATCGAAGTCTTGGGAGAGACAGTCCTTGATGTGTTGGAGAACAAGTCTCTCGAAGCACTTCATGATTAGCGGAGTGAGGGCCACAGGGCGATAATTATTTAGGCTGGTGATGGGAGACTTCTTCGGCACTGGTATGATTGTGGCTGATTTTAAGCAGGATTGAATGACTGCCTGGGCTAAGGAGAGGTTGAAGATTTTGATGAAGATTAGGGTGAGCTGGTGGACACATGCTCTGAGCACCCTACCAGGTACTCCATCTGGGCTGGCAGCTTTCTTGGGGTTCACTGCCAGGAGCACCCATCTGACATTGTGCCCCTTTACAGTGAGTGGAGTGGTGTAGGAACCCGGTGAGGGTGGGAGCAGGGCTGGAGCTGGTGAGTACTGCTGTTGCGATGATTCAAAGCGAGCAAAGAAGCAGTTTAGCTCCTCTGCTAGCTGCACACTCAGATCTCCCGTTGTTGCATCACAGCCTCTGTCGTTTGTGATGTTTTGTATTCCTTGCCACACCTCCCGTGTATTGTGGATGGACAGGTGGGACTCTATGCTCCTCGTATGCTCCGCCTTGGCTTTTTTAATTCCACTTTTCAGAGTGGCTCGGGTAACCCTGTACAGAGCTCTGTCACCTCACCTGAAGGCAACGTCACAGGCTCTGAGGAATGTAAGGACCTGGCTGGTCATCCAGGGTTTCTGGTTTGGGAAAACCCAAATGTTTTTATTGACAGTCACATTTCCGATGCAGAACCTGATATAGTCCAGTACTGTTCCTGTGAATGTTTCCAGCTCTTGGTGTTCAAATATGTCTCAGTCTGTCTGTTCGAAGCAGTCCTGTAGTTTGGAGAGTGCAGGTTGTAATAGTCTTTATGGTGGGCCTGGCATTGTGTCTGAGGGGCGGTGTAAACTGGGATGAGCAGGAGAGAAAGATGGGATTATACTGGCGACCCTTTTCAGATGATGAAGGTGGACTATGGAATATTTTCAAAGACGTACATGGATTGAATTTGACCTTCAAGAGGGATTTTAAAACAATTCCCCTTAGAAGCATCTAAATGGCTAAGATCTGGCAGGGCACCCACGTTACCTCAAATCAATAACACAAAAGCTAAGAACGAGCTTCATTAGCTAGGAGATAAAAGTCAGAAATGGTCAAATGGTCATCTAGTCAGGCATTCCTCAAAATTGTACAAATAGTCAATCTATTATTACGAGGGGAGAGTCAAGCTAAAGTTAGAACATGGGGTTTATTAGAGAATGGCAAGGAAACTTAACAAAACTGATCACGTCCTTTCTCAATGTCGTCTCCACCCTTATCAATGCACTTGTGCCACCTGCGTGGAAGTGCCGGGATTCCAGCAGAATAAAAACCCCAATGAAGGCACCCTGAGACTCGGGACAGACAGTAGAATTAAGCTTTATTGAATGGCACACATTCAGACTGAACTTAGATGGAATAATGAGCCCCCAGCAATGGACACCTTTTACTTTTATTACAATTCTTAACATTTCCATGATTATTCTTCTTAGTCTGGCCTCTAATTAATCCCACCAATAATTCTTAATTGAGTGGGTGTCAGACCCCGCTCTGTCCATCTTATCTGTTTGATAAGCCCCTACTATCTCAGCGCTTGCTACCATGATTTACAATCAAAGAGTTCACATTAAATCATCATTTTTCAAAAATATGTTATATTTTATGTATTGTGGACTACCGGGGCACGTACAGCCACACTAACCCAGACACAGACTGGCAGGAAACAATTTGCCACATGGCACACCTTTATTTATAGGTGGGGAAGCGCTTTCTTCGCTCCCCACAAGAGCACAATGTCCACAAGACAAAGCCCAGTCTTTTCCTTCTCTCTTTCTCTCTTCTCTCCACCTCCTCTCCCCTCCCAGCAAGCTTCAACCACTTCCTCCCGACTCTGACTTCTCGAATGGAGTGAGGCGGCTCCTTTTATTCTACTCCTGGGAGTGATCCAGGTGGCTCATCAGTATTACATGGAATCACCCCCAGGTGTGGTGGAAGTCCACTATAGGGCTCTACAGCTCCTCCTGGTGGCCCCCACAGAACCCGACAAGGGTGTTCCAAGTCCCAGCATGCCCTGTGGGAATCCATGGTGCCACAGCTGCCCAGGATGGCTGCCCTCTAGCGTCCCAGAGGAGGTAGTGCCTCAGAGATGCTTCCTCCCCCAGTCCTTCCATCCAGCTGGCATCCCAGCCGTGTAATGACCAAGGCCGCCCGTCAACTATGTGTACCCACACCATAAGAAAACTGCATCAGTTCCTTGCTAGTTGGTTAATGGCTTCCAGCATAGCAGGCATGACAGAGTGAGCTTAGCTCACTTAGCCAGCTCCCTAATTAGCTGATTAAAAGTGAAAGAAACACAAAAGTTCTTCATTGCAAATACGCAGCATTGACCCTCATAACAGGGAACTAAAATACAGGCAGTGCATCATATTCATCACTTTTGTCCCATCAATACACATTATAATAACGGATCAGTGATATGAATTATTATATTATTATTATCATTTCCAAGTTGCTCCAAAATGTTGCATACTCACGTTTCAGAGATGCCGTAAATATACGCTTTGTCACGCATGTGCGTCTTTAGGGCTCCTCCACAAGCTTGCTACAGATATGTAATAACCTGCCGAGATGGGACGGGACGGGGTGGGGGGGGCTCAACGCTAACTTTGTCCTCTTTGTCTTCTTCCCACGCAGCGCCAAGCAGCTGCCCAGTAAGGGCACGTAAGCCCACCCCTTCTGGTCCAACTGCCATAAAGGATGGGCGCCCCAGGAGATGGTGTCTTTAAAGGCCAGAGCAAGCCGCAGGATGGAGCACTGTCACGCTGATCAATTTATGAGAAGCACAAAGTCGAGCATTTTCTTTTCATTTTTTAAGTTCTGTTTATTTCGTCTGGCGATGAATAAAAGGGACGACCCCGTTGGCATCCTAAAAATCCTTCATTTTTCAAGTCTTTCCACAGCTCGACCACAGCATGTTTATTGTCTTTTATAAATGCCAATGTTGTGTTGTGGGAAGTTGCATACGCAACATTTCAAGCCTCTTTTTGTGCATACACAAGCTTTATAAAAGAGGCCGCAAGCGAATGTGACACTCTGATGGTGTCAGTGAAATAGTGAAACATTATAGTGGCAGTAGTAGGAAGACTTCAGTTCCTAGTCATGCATCTGTGCCCTTGGTGGACTGATTCTATTAATGTCTGCTGTGGACGGGTGAATAATCACAGGTAGAGTGAAAAAACAGTATTGGGGTGCTAATGCAGTCGCCCCATTGAATAAAATCAGTGCTCAAGGGCACAAAATAGAAACACAAATATGCAGCCTTCCTGACAACCAGAAAAGGTGTTGGCTCTTGACAGCAGGGGTCTGTCACAGGAAGTTCGTTCCTTTCACCAAGTCCGGGTCCAAAAGACATGCCAATATCAGCAGGCGTCGGTCCTTTATAGCCCTGCGGCTGAAAGGGATGGAGTTATTTTCCTTCAAGTGGTGTCTTCTCGCTGCTGCGGAGAGGAGGAGTTAAAAGATGAGGCTGTTAGCGACAGCGCCCCCTTTTGGCTCAATTGGGTATTGCATACCTCTGATGAGCCGGGAGGGGGTTTCTCTGACGTGCTTGTGTGACACTATGGAGTCCAGTACGAGACTGAGCTCTAACATATTGGGTATGAGACTTCCTGTGGGCTCACTTATCATCAGCTTTCTATATTCTCTTACCTTGAGAGACCCTCCATCACTTCCTGCTTCCAGGCACTCCTGTCTAAAGCAACTTACTGCCTGCCAAGAGCTGCTGCGGCTGCCAAAAGCCTGGAGGTCACGCATGCAGACATCCTTGTAGTGCATCATGGGGTCTTCCTGTTGGCCTCTTGCCAGATGCCAATTCTTCGAAGTGGAGGTCCTTGGATATCCAACCATCGGCCATGTATGAAACGTGACATTGCCAGCACATACATCTGTGCTTGAGAAATGTGGAGACGAGGTGATGCCTGCCCTCTTGAGCGCTGTGTTTTTGGTGACCGTGTCTCTCCAAGTGATACCTAATATACAACTGTGGTATCACATGTGGAAGGAGTTGGCCCGCTGTTCTTGGTTGGTGCACAGTGCCCAAGTCTCACTGGTGTACTGGTGTACAGCAATGTGCTCAGCCTACAGGCAATACCCACCTGGATTTTGGTATTCTCCATGAGCTTGCAGTTAGCGCATACTCTCTTTGCCAGTCTTGAAAAGTTGTAACTGCCTTTCCAATGAGCTTCTTGAACTTTGTAACAACAAGGCAAGAGAAAGAAAAAGGTTTGGGGAATCCATCTTGTATATTGCCAGGCAAACTCAAGCAAATAACTGAGTAGCCACACAGACTAATTGGGGAAGAGAGGTGTGGGCTTTTATAGTTGGTGCACAGGAAGAGGAGGGTCTGTGCTTTTAGAAGAAAGGTCAGTAGGAGGGCGTGGTCTGGACCAGAAGTCGGAAGTTGGTGCTGGTTTAACTGGGTTTGCCTTCTGTTGATCTGTGGAAGAAGGAGAAGAAAGGTTAGTGCACTTCATCAAAACTCGAGCTGAAATCTTACCCTCAGATAAGCCCTGCTTCCCATGTGCATGTGTGTGACAACTTGCTTGCGAGTAAACGCACGGATGACTTCTGGCTCGTAGTTGACAATAGTAATAGAAGAGACAATGACAACATCTTGGGCCATCACCTGCATGTTCTTCAGGTTGATAGTGAGGGCAAATTCCAGGCAGGCTTCCTCAAGGTAGGACACGAGTGGTTATGGCTCCTGCTGAGTGTGAGTGATGACAGAAATGTCATCACCAAACAGGAATTCTCAGATGTGTCACATCTACACCTTGGCCTTAGGTCAAAGCCTTGACAATGTGAAGAGATTCTTGTCTGATCTGGCATGGAGATGGATGCCCTCCATGGC
This sequence comes from Polypterus senegalus, assembly GCF_016835505.1. Lineage (NCBI taxonomy): Eukaryota > Metazoa > Chordata > Cladistia > Polypteriformes > Polypteridae > Polypterus > Polypterus senegalus. The sequence goes on along the minus strand of NC_053163.1, from coordinate 148,061,960 downwards.
CCCTGCAAAGGCAAACATAAGCAGGGCCTTAAAGAAGGTTCTAAACAGTGTCGGAGTGAGAACACGCCCCGCCATCACCACGCCTGGTGTGTCGAAGGACTCTGATATTGAGCCGTCTAACACGATGGTACCCCTCATATCTTCATGGAATGGCATGATGATGCTGAGCAGCACTGGCCAGAATTTCAAAGAGGCCCTTTCTGCCCGTCCATGCAGACAATCAGTCATTATAATCTGTAGATAATGGAGCTGGTTAGATTGGTTCAGTGTAAACAATGGAAGTTTCTGTTACAAGTAATAACATTTTTTCTTGTTGAAAAAAATTCAATGTTTTTGGCTTGTTTTTTTTCAGGGGAGGGGGCGCTATGGGGGCTTTGATAGATGAGCTTTCAGATTTGCCAGTGCTTTTCGATGGGAGATTTGGAAATTTCAAAACCTTCAACAGTGCGTTCTACCTGAGATATCTCAACAGAAATGGAACCGTCTCATCAAATTTCTTTGAAGAATAAGCATGCCATGTCCCACAGCGGGGCCGCGTTATTTCATGCAGGCAGGTAGGCAGGCAGACAGACAGACAGGACCATCACCATTGATGCTTCTCACATTACACGCTAAGTGTCACGGGGATTATCCGTCAACATCGGATAAAGAAAAAGTGAAGAGTATCACTTTTAAAGTGTTGCACTGCTAATGTCATACGTTGTGATCTCGGACCCGATTACCTGGGCAGGACAGTAACAGCAGCATGACAAAACATTGGTGTCGTAACCCACCGGCAACTGCTTGTAGTTTGGACTGACCGGGACCTTAGTTGAAAAAGAAAAAAAAACATACTAAGATGTCAAGATGTTAAAACTAAAGAATTTGCATTTTATTGCATACAATCCTTTTCAGTCTGTCTTAGGGTGTAACCATATATACAGTGAAGAAAAAAAAAGTAAATAAATAAATAAAATAGAAAAATTATAAAGCTCCAAGAAAAAAATATAGGCTCTGTTGGAGCCCAACTTCTAAACAGAACCAATAAGACTCCCTCAAAAAAAAAGAACAAATCAGGGGTCATCACTGGCTTACTGGGGTTGTCATTTTTTTACATGTACCCAGAACTTGCCAGCCACTGAACCACACAATCTTTCTCTACTGTGCTCTCAGTTTTTTCAACACTCTTGTCTACCACGTCTCTGCAGTGCTGTCTCCCCCCCTCCTCCTGTCTGTCTGTTATACCTTCATTGTTATCACTCTTTAATTTAAAATTGTTCTTTATCAGTATGCTGCTGCTGGAGTATGTGAATTTCCCCTTGGGATTAATAAAGTTATCTATCTGTCTATTGTCAGGGATGCCAGGGGCAACGACCCGGCTGGGACGCCCGCCCTGGATCACGTGGGGGCCGCCACCCTGGTTGCTTTGGGGGCCACTGGTAGAGGGCTTGGAAGCCCAACCCTGTAGGGAACCGTGGTCACTGCCAGGGGGCGCCTCAATGCCTTGGGGACCCTGGACCTCAGCACTTCCGCCACACCAGGAAGTTCTGGGGGGAAGAGGAGCAGGGACACCCGGAGAGCTTCCGGGAGAACAGCCGGCACTACCGCCACACTGGGGCGTGTCCAGGGAGGAATGCCGGGAAACACCTGGAGCCCATCCGGGGTGAAATAAAAGGGGCCGTCTCCCTTCATTCGAGGCTGGAGTCGGGTGGAAGCAGGACAAAGCAAGAGAGAGAGTGGAGGCGGCCCGAATAGGAAGGCCTTGTGTGGCCAGGACTGTGTGGGGATGGACAACATGTCCGCCTGTCTGTGTCCGGGCCGCGTCCACATCATCTATCTATTATAAAGTGCCTTTCACATCTATCTATCTATCTATCTATCTATCTATCTATCTATCTATCTATCTATCTATCTATTATATAGTGCCTTTCACATCTATCTATCTATCTATCTATCTATCTATCTATCTATCTATCTATTATATAGTGCCTTTCACATCTATCTATCTATCTATCTATCTATCTATCTATCTATCTATCTATCTATCTATCTATCTATCTATCTATCTATCTATCTATCTATCTATCTAGATGGGTGCAGAATTGGCTCAGACACAGGAAGCAGAGGGTGATGGTGCAAGGAACCTCATCAGAACTGGGTGATGTTAAGAGTGGTGACCAGCAGGGGTCAGTGCTAGGGCTGCTGCTATTTTTAATATAAATAAATGATTTAGATAGGAATGCAAGTAACAAGCTGGTTAAGTTTACAGATGATACCAAGACAGGTGGATTAGCAGATAATTTGGAATCCGTTATATTGTTACAGAAGGACTTAGACAGCATACAGGCTTGGGCAGATTTGTGGTAGATGAAATTGAATGTCAGTAAATGTAAAGAATTACACCTTCTTCTTCTTCTTTCGACTGCTGCCATTAAGTGTTGCCACAGCAGATCATCTCCTTTCATATCTTTCTGTCCTCTGCATCTTGTTCTGTTACACCATCACCTGCATGTCCTCTCATCACATCCATAAACCTTCTCTTAGGCCTTCTTCTTCTCATCTTCCCTGACAGCTCTATTCTTAGCAATCATTTTATCTATTTATTTATCATATAGTGCCTCTCTTATCTATCTATCTATCTATCTATCTATCTATCTATCTATCTATCTATCTATCTATCTATCTATCTATCTATCTATCTCTATTCAGCCTTAAATAACCTAAAACCAGCCCATCTAATGATACGCTTCACCAAGGCATCTCCTTTCTTTTCCTTTATACAATCACTTTATCCAACTCCCAACAGTGACAAAAACTAAATCAAAACCTGTCGTTAGCACCCTTTACGGATACTTTTCTTATATTAACAACGCACAAACCACATGACATCCACACTAAACCCACACTTTCCCATCAAAACAACCCTGACACTCACATCACCTCCCTAATGCTCAATCTTCTACCTACCCACACGGTCTCGCTGTACTGTACGGACAGTGCGCCATGTTTAAAACTGACAATGGCTTTGCGTGCGCCTGTCCCCCAATGCAGAGCAAATCCCAGCGAACACAACGGAAAAAAAAAGCAAAACCGAACGAGCACAATGCGCACATTTCCCTCCGACACGGTATGTTAAATAAAACTCTTCGTTGTTTTTTTTTTCTTGCCTTTTCTTATAACCCTCTCCTAGCGAAACAGGTGAATATACATCCCCAAAGCTTACGCAGGCTTCTACTACCACCATATCCACGGCACCGGGAGGCTTGTTACCCATGTCTGCATGAGACTCACGGTCTCACAATTGGTGCTGTGAACACCAGGGGTCGCTGTTGCCCCATTAGTCCCAACAGACAGACGCTGACAAAGGGGTAAAGGCGCCAAGAAGTTTTCTTTTTATTCTTTTTTTCCTCTGTAATGCCTCCAAAGCACCCCAGCCACAGCAAACAGACAATACAATAATAAATAAACACAATACTCTTCTCCACTACACCTCCCAGCAAGCTCCGACCCACTCCTCCCAACTCCGGCTTGCTTGCTGGGCGCCCATCACTCCTTTATATAGTCCTTGACCCGGAAGTGCTTCTGTTCTTCCTCCCTCGTGACTTACTAGCACTTCCGGGTCAGCTGTAGAATTCAGGTTTTCAGTCAGCCCGGAAGTACTTCAGGGCTTCTGCTGTCATAGTCCATTAGTACTTCTGAGCTAGGTGGGAATGTTTTCCCACCAACTTCCCACAGCATTCCCTGGCAGCACCCACGGTACCCAGCAGGGCTGTGCTGCCAAACTCCAAGTCCCATAGTGCCCTGCGGGCATCTGGGGCATTGCTGCAGTTCAGGTAAACTGCCATCTATTGTCTTGGGGGAGGCAGTGTCCTTGATAAGATGCCTTCCCCCATCCTTCCATTACTGGGGCTTACCGGCTGAGCCTTATAGTGCTCATAAAAATAAAAAATGGCAGTCGAAAAAGATATACATTCTAAGGGCACCGAAATGAGCGTGAAACAGAAAATAAATATCAAAATAGGATACAGCAGCCCAGAACACAGAACAAAATTGCTTCTGTTTGCTAGTACTGTACGTTTATCTGGCTTGGCTTTCTATTGTGTCTTTCCATGGTTAAGCCCTGTTCTGGAGATAACTGTTTAACAAATTTCAAACAGAACTGACTCTATGTCTATTAACTACAAATGAGGTGGCAATGATGGCAATTTGATATAGCACCTGTCCATAGTGCCAAGCATCCTACCATAGTGCCCACCATTGCAATGCCATGGTTCTGCATCATCATCTAATAATTCTTCTCTTGAAGTTCTGTAGTAAATTCAGAATTGCTTAGGGTAGAACATGCCAACCTTGGTATTTTAAATAGTGGTATACTTACCTCGGCAGTGGCATTCATGTCTCTGGTGACTCATCCTATGAAGTCAGTGGAGAGCATGGGGGGTCATGAGGTCGCTGGAAAGGGGTGTGTGACACTCCTGATATCTCTGCAATGGGACGAAGGTCCAAGTCTTTAGAGTCGTGGTGCCTCCTGTTTTACTAAATGGCTGTAAAACATGGACGCTATCCAGTGAGATGAAGACTGGACTCCTTCAGTATTGTGTCTTCTGGGAATCCTTAGGTACCACTGGTTTGACTTTGTGTTGATCATGGAGTCCTGAAGGAGGCACATTAACATGCATCACAGGAAAATTAATGGAAGGAATTATCCTTCTATATAAAAGCGGTCGGGTGTCCTTCTGTCCCGTGAGTGCTACGCAGGCGCTGAGTTTCACACACGCCCCCGTCCATTTTGCAATGCACGATGGGATTTGTAGTTTCATTTTTCCAGGTAAAAGATGATTTTCTACTCCAGACTGTGCAATATCTTCTTCTTTCTTACTATATAAAAGCGGTCGGGATTGTCCTTCCGTTCTGTGAGTGGAAAGCGTAGCGGTATTCCGCTTATCACAGACTTACTACTTGCAGCTTGCGGTACGAAGAGACATGATGTGAGCAGAGTTCTGGTGCTCCCATCGTTCCCTTGCTTTTGTGCGATGCGCTGGAAAAATAGACAAAATTATGTCTCTGGAAATAATTAATGTTGATGGAGTACAAATGCCTCACCGCGTAGTAAATATCAGGAGGGTTCAAAAGGGTGACCTCAATATAGAAAAAAGTTTACATTTCATCACAAAAATAACAGAAACTACGAGTATTAAAGTAATCCCGCTTAAATGCAATATAACCAAATTAATGAGTTTGTATAAAATATCAAATTGATCTACATATTGAATTGCCTTAAGAAGTGGTCAGCTTAAAAGTGGGTCGCCTTAAAAGGCGGGTCAGCCTAGTTAAGGATAAGATTGAGCAACACCTGGCAAGGACAGGAGTTATTCTGAACAGTCAGCATGGGGTCAGACGAGGGAGGTCGTGTTTTACTAACATGCTGGAATTTTATGAGGAAGCAGCAAAATGATATGATCAAAGTGGAGCAGATGATATTACTTATCTTGACTTTCATAACACATTTGATAAGGTGCTACATGAGAGGTTGGGCATCAAACTAAAAGAAGTGCGAGGTCAGGGTGATGTTTTTAGATGGGTGCAGAATTGGCTCAGACACAGGAAGCAGAGGGTGATGGTGCGAGGAACCTCATCAGAACTGGGTGATTAGTGATTAGTGCTGGGGCAGCTGCTATTTTTAATATGAATAAATGATTTAGATAGGAATACAAGTAACAAGCTGGTTAAGTTTGCAGATGATACCAAGATAGGTGGATTAGCAGATAATTTGGAATCCGTTATATCATCACAGAAGGACTTGGATAGCAGACAGGGTTGGGCAGATTTGTGGCAGATAAAATTTAATGTCAGTAAATGTAAAGAATTACACATTCTTCTTCTTCTTTCGGCTGCTCCTGTTAGGGGTTGCCACAGCGGATCATCTTCTTGCATATCTTCCTGTCCTCGTCGTCTTGTTCTGTTACACCGATCACCTGCATGTCCTCTCTCATCACATCCATAAACCTTCTCTTTTTAATAATCTATCCTTAGCATGCTTCTCCCAATATACCCAGCATCTCTCCTCTGCACATGTTCAAACCAACGCAATCTCACCTCTCTGTCTTTGTCTCAACAACCGTCCCCCCTGAACTGACCCTCTAATGTCCTCATTTCTAATCCTGTCCATCCTCGTCACACCCAATGCAAATCTTGGCATCTTTAACTCTGTCACCTCCAGCTCTGTCTCCTGATTTCTGGTCATTGCCACCGTCTCCAGCTCATATAACATAGCTGGTCTCACATCCGTCTTGTAGACCTTCCCTTTCACTCTTGTTGATACCCGTCTGTCACAAATCACTCCTGAAACTCTTCTCCACCCATTCCACCCTGCCTGCACTCTCTTCTTCACCTCTCTTCCACAATCCCCATTACTCTGTACTGTTGATCCCAAGTATTTAACTCATCCACCTTCACCAACTCTACTCCCTGCATCCTCACCATTCCTCTGACCTCCCTCTCATTCACACATATGTATTCTGTCATGGTGGTCCTACTGACCTTCATTCCTCTCCTCTCTAGAGCAGATCTCCACCTCTCCAGGGTCTCCTCATCCAGCTCTCTACTATCGCTACAGATCACAATGTCATCAGCAAACATCACAGTCCATGTGGACTCCTGTCTAATCTCGTCTGTCAACTTGTCCATCACCATTGCAAATAAGAAAGGACTCAGAGCCGATCCCTGATGTAATCCCACCTCCACCTTGAATGCGTTCGTCACTTCTACTGCAGACCTCACCATTGTCACACTTCCCTCGTACATATCCTGTACAACTCTTACGTACTTCTCTGCCACTCCCGACTTCCTCATACAATACCACAGCTCCTCTCAGTCACCCTATCATATGCTTTCTCCAGGTCCACAAAAACGCAATGCAACTCCTTCTGGCCTTCTCTAAACTTCTTCATCAACATCCTCAGAGCAAACATTGCTTTTAAAATTATTTAATATAAGCTAAAAAAAATTATGTAAGAGTGAAAACATTAGAAAATATTTATTTAATATAGACAACAGAGCAATATTATTATTATTTAATACAGGCAGTTAGAAGAAAAGTGGGCCTTGGCAAATAGTAACAACACACATTGTTGACAGTCGCTGTATGTTGCAATGCTGATCCAGAACTGCACAGCAGTGCGGCTGGAGAGCCCAACGGTAAGAGTGTCGCTGAACTCAGCCAACCATAGCAACTGAACAAGCTGCAAACAGGCAGCAAACACTTGTTTCCTCGTTACATTTGGGTTAAAGAGAATCATCAAGAGAATCTGAGAAAAGTATAATTACTTTTGAATTTACAACTAAGTACTGTAAGAAGGTAGTAACAATATATTTTTATTGCAAAATTTGAAAAATGAACTAAACACGGGATATTTGGATGTCCCTGAAAGGTCAGTACGGAACAGGGGACAAAATTATTAAATATGGAACATGTCCTGTATATAAGGGACGTCTGGCAACCCTACATCTCAACCTAATCAAAGCACCATGATGTCCTTACATTGATGGATTAAAGGCCAGAAGTCCACATCACCGTCATCATCAAGTTCTTCCATGAGAACCCTGAATACCATGAGGACTGATTGATGTCATTGATGTTACGTAAAATGCCTAGAGGAGGCCGGGTGGTCTCGTGGCCTCTGAGCCCCTGCAGATTTTATTTTTTCTCCAGCCGTCTGGAGTTATTTTTTGTTTTTTCTGTCCTCCCTGGCCATCGGAACTTACTTTTATTCTATGTTAATTAGTGTGCCCTAGTTTTAATTATTTATTTTGTCTTTTTTTCACTTTCTTCATCATGTAAAGCACTTTGAGCTACATTGTATGTATGAAAATGTGTTATAGAATTAAATGTTGTTGTTGTCTCACGAGACATGAGTTCTTGATATTTTTTAGTTTATAATATAAAAACGGAATAAGAATCTGAAAATCTAACAACATCACATTAAATTTCAATAAATTCTGAAAAGAATGATACCAATCATATATATATATGTAGGTTTTAAAATAAGCCCGATTTAAAGCGTGACAAAAAACGTGGCATAAAACCATTGCACAAAATCGTTGCACTTTTAAGCTTAGGATTTTATATTTAGAGAATAGATGAAACAATCAGTACATAAATGTCCATTAAAAAGCTCAAAGTTCTAACAAGTCCTCCTCAGGAGCGCCTGCCACCTAACCCGCTTACTAGTTCTCCTTCTGTTCTTCATTCCTCCTCCCACCGGTGCCACATACCCACACCCTCCAGATCATCAATCGAGTGTCTAAGCTTCACTGGGGTCACGTTTTAGATGAACTGAGATTCAAGTGACCAATTTATTTTTCATTTTTACGCACGGAGTTCAAGGCTTATTCTTTTGACTTCAATTTGATCAGTGCTGTATGTGGTTCAAAAATGAAAAATACTAGGGGGCTCTTTGCTTGCCAAACCCTGGGTTTGGTTAACCGGATATACAATTTAAAGAGATTGTTTTTTTTTTTCATTTCATTCATTGAATGAGTTTTGTTCTTTAAGCTAGCTGCTGCTTGTGCCGTGCTGCATGATCTGCTTGTCGCGCTGCGCGTCAATCATTTAAAAGCCTGACAGCTGCTGTCCTTTTGTCTCGTGGGATTGGTTTGGATTAAAGTGTCTCAGTTTAATATAGCGCCTTTTCATAATATTTGCAATCTCACGACACATTATAAGTTGCACACAACTGTTTGATTTCACCTACACTCTGAACACTGGCAGTTGGCCTGATTTTTTAGGGTTGGTTATAATTGAAGTGTCAAGAATACTGTTTGATATAGTGCCTTTCCATGCTGTTTGCAATCTCTAGACACATTACAAGTTACATCCTACTGTTTGATTTCACCTACACTCTAAACACTGGCAGTTGGCCTGACTTGTTTAGGGTGGGTTAGAACTGAATTGTCAACCCTCAGTTTGATATAGCGCCTTTCCACGCTGTTTGCAATCCCAAAGCACTTTACAAGTTGCCCACTTCTGTTTGATTTCACCTGCAGTCTGAACACTGACAGCTCGCTCAGTGTTGCGTAAGCCTGAACTGTCAGCCCTGGCACTTATTACAGAGCCTTTCCATATTGGTTGTAGTTTCAAAGCTCCCCAGATCCCACTCTAATTTGTCCAAAGAAAGGTCATTCCAGTGATCCCAAGGACTTCAGACCAGTTGCTGCTTTTACTTACAGGCTCTATTGTAGGCACGGAGCTGGACAGTTTGACATCCGAGGCAGAGCGACGGGCGCTGAGCAGACTCCTGTCCATCATGGAGAATCCACTGCATCCACTGAACAGGATCATCTCCAGACAGAGGAGCAGCTTCAGCCACAGACTGCTGTCACCATCCTGCTCCACTGACAGACTGAGGAGACCCCGCACTATGTGACTCTTCAATTCCACCTGGGGGGGTAAACGTTAACATTATATAAAGTTTGTCTGTTATACCCGCATTGTTATCACTCTTTAATTTAATATTGTTCTTTATCAGTATGCTTCTGCTGGAGTATGGGAATTTCCCCTTGGGATTAGTAAAGTAGCTATCTATCTATCTATCTATCTATCTATCTATCTGTCTATCTATCTATCTATCTATTATATAGTGCCTTTCACAGTTCCTATCTATCTATCTATCTATCTATCTATCTATCTATCTATCTATCTATCTATCTTTTATATAGTGCCTTTCACAGTTCCTATCTATCTATCTTTTATATAGTGCCTTTCACAGTTCCTATCTATCTATCTATTATATAGTGCCTTTCACAGTTCCTATCTATCTATCTATCTATCTATCTATCTATCTATCTATCTATCTATCTATCTATCTATCTATCTATCTATCTATCTATCTATCTATCTATCTATCTATCTACTTCATACATCATGAAGACCTTTGAGAGGCTGGTCCAGACACAGCTCTGACCCCTGCTTTCAGAACATCTGGATCCTCTGCAGTTTGCCCTTCAGACACATACATCTCCATGATCCACAGAGCCGACTCCCACTTGGACAAACCACAGTCAGGCTCGTGCTCTTTGACTTTCCAGTCTTTTCAAATCACCATTTTGCCTCATCAACTGGAGATAAAGCTCAAGGTTTTGAAAGTTTGATGTCCCCACAATCTCCTGGATCATGGACTACCTGACCAGCAGACAGCAGTTGGTGAGGCTGAAGGACTTTGTGTCAGAGATGGTGGTGTGTAAAACAGGAGCACCTGGGTGGGACTGAAGCATCATCCCTCAGTTAAATATAGCGCCTTTCCATCCTGTTTGTCATCCCGTACAGTGCTATGTATTGCTTTGATGTCTCTATATGGAGATCGTATAACAAAGTATGGCTGTTCTTGCCTCGTCTCCTGCGTTCCCATTGGCACGTTTGCTGTCTCTTCCAGACAGAGCAAGACAAGTTTACATGAGGTCGTGGGGGCCATTCATAGTCATGGAAGATTCATAACTGGGAACAGAATTTTTTTTCAACAAACTCTTTTACAATTAGTTCTGTTTATTTTTCTACTAGACATGTTTATTTATCGAAATCAAGCACAATTGTTTCCATATTTGCACAAGAGATGCACTGGCAGATGGCAGTATCTCACACAGTAAGTCAATCAGTGGTGGAGCAGAGGGAAGGAGCCAACGTACAATACATGCCATTACCACTAGGGGGAGACACTGCCTGGTAAACCTCTGGGGAGGTCTCTACTGTCGACAGTGCAATTCTATGGGGTACATTTACATTTTAGTTGCTTAGCAGATGCTTTTATCCAAAGTGACTAACAAAAGAGTTCAACCTAATCAATAGACTTCAGTGTGGGTGACCATTTGGGAACAAGTGTCATACAGGAGACCATCGCAAGTGAAGAGCTCAGAACAAAGTGACTTTGGCTTTTTGGGATTGGGATCAGAAGAGGATGGACATCTGGGGACATCACAAAACACTCGCTAGACCAAGGTTTTACTGTATAGCCAAAAATCACACAACGAATGCCTCAATGGGTTTTAACTGTTGCTGATTTTTTTTTTACAAAAAGACCCCCAGTCTTGAATCTCTAAGAATACAAAAAAAATCTTGTAGGAAAAAAAAACAAAACATGGAAGAAATCTTAGGAAGGACAGTTCAAAGAGAGACCCCCTTGGGTGTGCAATGGGTGTCAAACAATGGGGTAAATACGACACGCGAAACAGAACACAAGTAATTGTCTGGATGGCCAGTCTATCAAGACCACCTCAGAACTACAACACAACGGTACCACCGACTTTGTTCACCTCGCCAAGTGCAGACGCAGACTGACGTGACAAATCTCAAGGCAAAATACAAAATACAGATGATACCACTCACTGAATACGGAACTACCACAAATAAGGTTACAGATTTGTTCACATACATCAAAAACAAAGTAGAAACAATGAACAAAAATAAGAAACCACAACGTCTGTCTACCAGCTGATTGCAGGACCACAGCCAGATTGTAGAAAAGGAGTCAGACAAGCAGACACAGTCAGAGTCCTGGAGACCTCGAACAACAAGCCGCCTCCCCACTACTGGCCATTGTGCGGCTGAGTCAGTGCTGGGCTGGCCAATCAGATGAAAGGATTCTTCTATCCGAAGATTCCAGTGATCCTTTCTCTGAGGTGACTTTTCTGTAGGCAGGCAAATAACTTGGCAGTGGAGCAGTGACACCAAGTGCCCCATCTGAGTACCAAGAAGAGAGACAGAATAGGCAAATGTTAGTAACAGTTTATAAATATCGTATCACTTATATTTTAATACTAATGACTAACAGAAATGCAGTATGCACAGCTAATCAGCAGCTCTAGTCGGGGTATACTAAACTGAAGTCGGGAGATTTAGAAGCTGAGACTGAGGCGGCTCCTCTTACAGTAGCACTAACCGACCACATCACCACAGATGCAGTTCTTCATGCACAAAAGTGTCAGCTATCAGTCGTTTACTTCAAATGCCAGAGTTAGACCCACACAGGCGTAGAAATTACAGACCCACTCTCTCTACACCCTTTCTGTCTACGGTGTTTGAAAAAGCAGTCGCCTCTCAGCTTCAGTCTCACTTAAGATTGAGACAGAACTTTCATGTATGACAGAGGATGTTGTCGATGCCAAACTACTTGAACTTGTCATAGCTTTGTGCGTTACAGTTCACTGACTTAACGACTGTGAAAATGAACATACACGTCAGTATGCAGAAGGGGCTATGCGAGATAAACTGTGAATGAGCGACAAGACTGCCGCTATGATTGAACATCTCGACTAAACTGACTTTGATCAACGTGAAAAATTCATTTTTCATGCAGTGTGCACTTGAAGTGCTGGAAGGAAACAATTAAAATTAGAAAAACAGAGACAGGAGCCATGCGTGTCTGTCTTAACTTGATCGGCTCGCAGCTCTGATGCCAAACTGACAGCAAGCGAAGCGCAGAAGGAGCCGCCTGGACAGGAGCGAAAAGCGGAGTTGGGTCTATGAGGAGCTCACGAGGGGAGGAAGAGGAGCTGCAAAACGATAGCTTGTCTGCAAATAAAGGCTGATGTTAGGAAACCAAATACAGCTGAGTGTTGTTCTGATGATTATCTGAAGCCTCTGTGTGTGTGTGTTTTGTTTTTTTTTAAGCAACACAAATTTTATTACTGGGTAATAAATTGAGAACGACATTTTTATTGTGGTATCAGACACCACTAAAGGGATTCTTGGCTGAATTACAGGAATTCATTTGTCAAGACGTTCTTCTACACGGGTGTTTAAAATATCAGCCACGCATTTATATTCCTTTCATGCCTCTATTTCTGTCTATTATCTTGTAGAGTGTAACGGCCGACCCCTTACCCAGACTAGCCACTACACTACCAAGACTGTAACTTGGAATACCTGAGGTTTCTAGCTCTAATATCAAGCCGTACTCCTTACAAGTTGTCTTACTTTTCCTGACACAACTAAATAACCAGAAACCATAACAGATATGTAAAATCAAACACGGATACAGTCATATAAAAAAGTTTGGGAACCCCTCTTAATTCTTCGGATTTTTGTTTCTCATTGGCTGAGCTTTCAAAGTAGCAACTTCCTTTTAATATATGACATGCTTTATGGTAAAAGTAGTATTACAGCAGTGACATCAAGTTAATTGGATTAACAGAAAATATGTAATATGTATCATAACAAAATTAGACAGGTGCATAAATTTGGGCACCGCAGCAGAGATATGACATCAATACTTAGTTGAGCCTCCTTTTGCTAATCTAACAGCCTCTAGACGCTGTCCTCCTATAGCCTGTGATGAGTGTCTGGATTCTGGATGGAGGTATTGTTGACCATTCTTCATACAAAATCTCTCCAGTTCAGTTCAATTTGATGGCTGCCGAGCATGGACAGCCTGCTTCAAATCATCACATAGATTTTCAATGATATTCAAGTTCAGGGACTGTGACGGCCATTCCAGAACATTGTACTTCTCCCTCTGCGTGAATGCCTTTGTAGATTTCGAACTGTGTTTTGGGTCATTGTCTTGTTGGAATATCCAACCCCTGCGTAACTTCAACTTTGTGACTGATGCTTGAACATTATCCTGAAGAATTGGTTGATATTGGGTTGTATTTATCTGACCCTCGACTTTAACAAGGGCCCCAAGTCACTGAACTAGCCACACAGCCCGACAGCATGACGGGACCTCCACCAAATTTGACAGTAGGTAGCAGGTGTTTTTCTTGGAATGCGGTGTTCATCTACTGCAATGCAAAGAGCTTTTTGTTATGACCAAATAATTTTTGTCTCACCAGTCCAAACCATCCATCCATCCATCCTCTTCCGCTTATCCGAGGTCGGGTCGCGGGGGCAGCAGCTTAAGCAGAGAGGCCCAGACTTCCCTCTCCCGGCCACTTCTTCCAGCTCTTCCGGGAGAATCCCAAAGGCGTTCCCAGGCCAGCCGGGAGACATAGTCCCTCCAGCGTGTCCTGGGTCTTCCCCGGGGCCTCCTCCCGGTTGGACGTGCCCGGAACACCTCACCAGGGAGGCGTCCAGGAGGCATCCTGATCAGATGCCCGAGCCACCTCATCTGACTCCTCTCGATGCGGAGGAGCAGCGGCTCTACTCTGAGCCCCTCCCGGATGACTGAGCTTCTCACCCTATCTTTAAGGGAAAGCCCAGACACCCTGCGGAGGAAACTCATTTCAGCCGCTTGTATTCGCGATCTCGTTCTTTCGGTCACTACCCATAGCTCATGACCATAGGTGAGGGTAGGAGCGTAGATCGACTGGTAAATTGAGAGCTTTGCCTTACGGCTCAGCTCCTTTTTCACCACGACAGACCGATGCAGAGCCGCATCACTGCGGATGCCGCACCGATCCGCCTGTCGATCTCACGTTCCATTCTTCCCTCACTCGTGAACAAGACCCCGAGATACTTGAACTCCTCCACTTGGGGCAGGATCTCTCCCCCAACCCTGAGAGGGCACTCCACCCTTTTCCGGCTGAGGACCATGCTCTCGGATTTGGAGGTGCTGATTCTCATCCCAGCCGCTTCACACTCAGCTGCGAACCGATCCAGAGAGAGCTGAAGATCACGGCCTGATGAAGCAAACAGGACAACATCATCTGCAAAAAGCAGTGACCCAATCCTGAGTCCACCAAACCGGACCCCTTCAACACCCTGGCTGCGCCTAGAAATTCTGTCCATAAAAGTTATGAACAGAATCGGTGACAAAGGGCAGCCCTGGCGGAGTCCAACTCTCACTGGAAACGGGCTCGACTTACTGCGGCAATGCGGACCAAGCTCTGACACGGTTGTACAGAGACCGAACAGCTCTTATCAGGGGTCCGTACCCCATACTCCCGGAGCACCCCCACAGGATTCCCGAGGGACACGGTCGAATGCCTTTTCCAAGTCCACAAAACACATGTAGACCGGTCGGGCAAACTCCCATGCACCCTCCAGGACTCTGCTAAGGGTGAAGAGCTGGTCCACTGTTCCGACCAGGGCTAAAACCACACTGTTCCTCCTGAATCCGAGGTTCACTATCCGGGACCCTCCTCTCCAGAACCCCGAATAGACTTTTCCAGGGAGGCTGAGGAGTGTGATCCCTCTATAGTTGGAACACACCCTCCGGTCCCCCTTTTTAAAGAGGGGACCACCACCCCGGTCTGCCAATCCAGAGGCACTGTCCCGATGTCCATGCGATGTTGCAGAGGCGTGTCAACCAAGACAGTCCTACAACATCCAGAGCCTTAAGGAACTCGGGCGATCTCATCCACCCCGGGCCCTGCCACCAAGGAGTTTTTTGACCACCTCGGTGACTTCAGTCCCAGAGATGGGAGAGCCCACCTCAGAGTCCCCAGGCTCTGCTTCCTCATTGGAAGGCATGTTAGTGGGATTGAGGAGGTCTTGAAGTACTCCCCCCACCGACCCACAACGACCCGAGTCGAGGTCAGCAGCGCACCATCCCCACCATATACGGTGTTGACACTGCACTGCTTCCCCTCCTGAGACGCCGGACGGTGGACCAGAATCTCCTCGAAGCCGTCCAAAGTCGCTCTCCATGGCCTCTCCAAACTCCTCCCATGCCCGAAGTTTTGCCTCAGCAACAACCGCCGCGTTCGCTTGGCCTGCGGTACCTATCAGCTGCCTCCAGAGACCCACAGGACAAAAAGTCCTATAGGACTCCTTCTTCAGCTTGACGGCATCCTCACGCGGTGTCCACCAACGGGTTCGGGATTGCCGCCACGACAGGCACCACCACCTTGCGGCCACAGCTCCGGTCAGCCGCCTCAACAATAGAGGCACGGAACATGGCCCATTCGGACTCAATGTCCCCACCTCCCTCGGGGCGTGGTTGAAGTTCTGCCGGAGGTGGGAGTTGAAGCTACTTCTGACAGGGGACTCTGCCAGCCGTTCCCAGCAGACCCTCACAACACGCTTGGGCCTACCAGGTCTGACCGGCATCTTCCCCACCATCGAAGCCAACTCACCACCAGGTGGTGATCAGTTGACAGCTCGCCCCTCTCTTCACCCGAGTGTCCAAGACATATGGCCGCAAGTCCGGCACACGACCACAAAGTCGATCATCGACCTGAGGCCTAGGGTGTCCTGGTGCCAAGTGCACATATGAACACCCTTATGCTTGAACATGGTGTTCGTTATGGACAATCCGTGGCGAGCACAGAAGTCCAATAACAAAACACCGCTCGGGTTCAGATCGGGGCCATTCCTCCCAATCACGCCCTTCCAGGTCTCACTGTCATTGCCCACGTGAGCATTGAAGTCTCCCAGCAAAACGAGGGAATCCCAGAAGGTATGCCCTCTAGCAACCCCTCCAGAGACTCCAAAAAGGGTGGATACTCCAAACTGCTGTTCGGGGCATACGCACAAACAACAGTCAGGACCCTTCCCCACCCGGCGGAGGGAGGCCACCCTCTCGCCCACGGGGTAAACCCCAATGCACAGGCTCCAGTCGGGGCAATAAGTATGCCCACACCTGCTCGGCCTCTCACCGGGCAACTCCAGAGTGGTAGAGAGTCCAGCCCCTCTCAAGGAGATTGGTTCCAGAGTCCAAGCTGTGCGTCGAGGTGAGTCCGACTATATCTAGCCGGAACCTCTCGACCTCGCACTAGCTCAGGCTCCTTCCCCTTCAGAGAGGTGACATTCCACGCCCCAAGAGCCAGTTTCTGTAGCCGAGGATCAGACCGCCAAGGTCCCCGCCTTCGGCCACCACCCAACTCACACTGCACCCAACCTCCTTGGCCCCTCCCATAGGTGGTGAGCCCATGGGGAGGAGGACCCACGTTACCTCTTCGGGCTGTGCCCGGCCGAGCCCCATGGGTGCAGGCCTGGCCACCAGGCGCTCGCCATCGAGCCCTACCTCCAGGCCTGGCTCCAGAGGGGCCCGGTGACCAGCGTCGGCAAGGGAAAACGTCGTCCAAGTTTTATTCTTCATTGGAGGTTTATTGAACCGCTCTTTGTCTCATCCCTCACCTAGGACCAGTTTGCCTTGGGTGGCCCTACCAGGGGCATAAAGCCCCGGACAACATAGCTCCTAGGATCATTGGGACACGCAAACCCCTCCACCACGATAAGGTGACGGTTCAAGGAGGAGTACCAGTCCAAACCACTTTGTTCTAAAATGAATCTGGCTTGTCTAAATGAGCATTTGTGACTCTGTTTGTGGCGTGAGTGCAGAAAGGGCTTCTTTCTCATCACCCTGCCATACTGATGTTCTTTGTGCAAGTTGTGTTGAATTACAGAACGATGTACAGATACACCATCTGCAGCAAGATGTTCTTGCAGGTCTTTGGAGGTGATCTGTGGCTTGTCTGTCACCATTCTCACAATCCTGCTCATATGCCGCTCCTGTATTTTTCTTGGCCTGCCAGACCTGCTGGTTTAACAGCAACTGTGCCTGTGGCCTTCCACTTCCTGATTCCATTCCTTACATTTGAAACTGACAGTTTAAACCTCTCAGATAGCTTTTTGTAGCCTTCCCCTAAACCATGAGACTGAACAATCTTTGTTTTCACATCTTTTGAGAGTTGCTTTGAGGATCCCATGCTGTCTGTCACTCTTCAGAGGAGAGTCAAAGGGAAGCACAACTTGCAATTGACCACCTTAAATACCTTTTACCACTCATGATTTGGACACTCCTGTCTATGAAGTTCAAGGCGTAACGAGTTCATCCAACCAATTTGGTGTTGCAAGTAATCAGCATTGATCAGTGACAGGCATTCAAATCAGCAAAATGACAAGGGGACCCACATTTTTGCTCAGCCAGGTTTTCACATAATTTCATACAACTAAATACTGCTTCACTAAAAATCTTTGTTCGGAAAACACCCAAATATTCAGATGTTCCTAGGAAATGAAAGACATACCACTGTTATCTTTTTTCTTGGAAGGAGAGTCAATTATTATGCAGGCTGAGGGGGACTCCCAAACTTTTTCATATGATTGTATATTTTATATTGAAACGACAGACAAATATTCAATAATATATACATATGTGCACACAAAATACCACTATCCCAAAAACACCAGTGACTAATTACTATATAGGCACAAGAATATACAAATATTTACATTGACCCTCCCTTGCCCCTAACAATAAACAAAAACACGTAACACAAATACAAACACGGATCGGGTAAACACAGCAATTGAAAATGTGGTGAAAAATGAGTCCAAAATAAAGTTCGGCGGTACTAAAACTGGCTGCAGCGTTATTGTGCTCCTTCCCGACAACAAAACGACCTCACCGTGAAAAGTCCTGGCAGTGGCTGGGATGAATCCAAACCCCGGGGTTACTCGGCTCTGGCTGTCGTGATGATGAATCGGATGTTGTAAAAAGCAAGCAGTGGACTAAAGCAATGATCGGCAGTGATGAGTTGATAAATGGACGGTTAAATTGTCTCCTTTTCCTCTCGATTTGTCTCTTCGCCACTCTCTCTCACCTTCGCTCCTCTTTTTTAAATACAAAATGTCTTGGATGTAACCAGTGGATCCAACAGGTGATTTCCGTCTCGGGGCTGCGGTCTCTCTCCATCATCCTTCCCCTCTGCACTTACATGGGACAACATTTACTGACGCACATATAATGGACAGTAAACAGGACTATGAAAACAAAACGTACTCAGCACACACATAGAACATACTATTATTATGTAGCTCCGCTACAACAGTGTCTACAACTTCTACAGTGCGGTAAAAAAAGGATTTACCACTTCCTGATATCTTTTGCTTTTTCTTGTTTCGGCGGCTTCCTGATATCTTCTATTTTTGTATATTTCTTACAATAAATTACTGTAGATCTTGAGATGAAATATAATCTCTCTCTCTATATATATACACTCACCTAAAGGATAATTAGGAACACCTGTTCAATTTCTCATTAATGCAATTATTTAATCAACCAATCACATGGCAGTTGCTTCAATGCATTTAGGGGTGTGGTCATGGTCAAGACAATCTCCTGAACTCCAAACTGAATGTCAGAATGGCAAAGAAAGGTGATTTAAGCAATTTGGAGCGTGGCATGGTTGTTGGTGCCAGACGGGCCGGTCTGAGTATTTCACAATCTGCTCAGTTACTGGGATTTTCACGCACAACCATTTCTAGGGTTTACAAAGAATGGTGTGAAAAGGAAAAACATCCAGTATGCGGCAGTCCTGTGGGCGAAAATGCCTTGTTGATACTAGAGGTCAGAGGAGAATGAATGGGCCGACTGATTCAAGCTGATAGAAGAGCAACTTTGACTGAAATATCCACTCGTTACAACCGAGGTATGCAGCACAGCATTTGTGAAGCCACAACACGCACAACCTTGAGGCGGATGGGCTACAACAGCAGAAGACCCCACCGGGTACCACTCATCTCCACTACAAATAGGAAAAAGAGGCTACAATTTGCACAAGCTCACCAAAATTGGACAGTTGAAGACTGGAAAAATGTTGCCTGGTCTGATGAGTCTCGATTTCTGTTGAGACATTCAAATGGTGGAGTCAGAATTTGGCGTAAACAGAATGAGAACATGGATCCATCATGCCTTGTTACCACTGTGCAGGCTGGTGGTGGTGGTGTAATGGTGTGGGGGATGTTTTCTTGGCACACTTTAGGCCCCTTAGTGCCAATTGGGCATCGTTTAAATGCCACGGGCTACCTGAGCATTGTTTCTGACCATGTCCATCCCTTCATGACCACCATGTACCCATCCTCTGATGGCTACTTCCAGCAGGATAATGCACCATGTCACAAAGCTCGAATCATTTCAAATTGGTTTCTTGAACATGACAATGAGTTCACTATACTAAAATGGCCCCCACAGTCACCAGATCTCAACCCAATAGAGCATCTTTGGGATGTGGTGGAACGGGAGCTTCGTGCCCTGGATGTGCATCCCACAAATCTCCATCAACTGCAAGATGCTATCCTATCAATATGGGCCAACATTTCTAAAGAATGCTTTCAGCATCTTGTTGAATCAATGCCACGTAGAATTAAGGCAGTTCTGAAGGCGAAAGGGGGTCAAACACCGTATTAGTATGATGTTCCTAATAATCCTTTAGGTGAGTGTATATATAAAATCCAACGTCTGTCTGTCTGTCTATCTGTATGCCTGTCCAATTTTCACGAGAGAACTACTTTACGGATTTAGATCGTTTTTTTTTTCTAGAATTTTACTTGAACATTCCAATTGATTTTGCGACTTCTCTCATCGTGCTAAGAATCATAGTTCACTTACTGGAGTGATTTATTCGCACTAATCCGAGCAAGAGGCTGCGGGCCAAGGGCCCTCCTCACTCACACACCAACCTCCGTTCAAGACGATCTACCTCTCACCACATGTTGGAGTGTACCTTCCCTCCGCCTAGCTAGAGATACCTGTTTATTTATTGATTTTTAAAGTTTGCCCTGTTTCACTACTACAATGTGCAGTCGCCGAGGACAGCAAGTCAAGTCAAGTTGGGGAGCCTGCACCAGTACAGTGCGTTACCACACCCACCACATGACGAAACAGCTCAGGATCCTGGCTGGCAACCCCCCAGGCAGACACGCAGTCCAGTTCCACCTCCAGACATGACCCTCAATCTGCCGCTGCCAGGTGTTATGTGGGCGAACCCCTTAGCCTGGTCCAGTCACTCAGGTCCCCAACAATGAGGATCTTACGAGCCGGATCACACTTGGGGAAACGCGCCACATGGCCGTAGTGCCGTAACTGACGCACCCTCCCAATGCAGGTAATGTGCCTCATTCGGGACTCCGTGAGCAACACAAAGTCAAACAAGCAGGACACAAGGATTTTCTGCAGAGACACAGTACCAAAGGAGTCCAGCCTTCATCTCAGGTCACTGGATAGCGTCCATGTCTCACAACCATATAGCAAAGCAGGAAGCACCAGGACTCTAAAGACTTGGACCTTCGTCCTTTTGCAGTGTTATCAGGAGCGCCACATACCCCTTTCCAGCGACCTCATGACCCCCATGCTCTCCAAATCCGTCTACTGACTTCATAAGAAGAGTCACCAGAGACATGAATGTCACTGCCGAGGTAAGTAAACCTCTCGATGAGGTCGACACTCTCTCTGCACAGACACACTGCTGATGGCCGTGCCTAATCGGTCATTAAAGGCCTGGATGTTGGTTTTTATCAGGACACTCACAAGCCCAGACACTCGGACTCCTCACTCAGTCTCTCGAGTGCCCCGATCAGAGTCTCCATTGACTCAGCGAAGATCACAGCATCGTCAGCAAAGTCAAGATCCGTGAATCTTTCTTCACCAACAAATGCCCCACAGCTGCTGGACCCCACAACCTTGACCAACACCCAGTCCATACAAGTATTGAAGAGAGTAGGAGCAAAAACACACTCCTGATGGACCCCAGAACCAACTGGGAAAAACACAGCGGTCACAGCACTCACAGTACCAGTGTACGGGCCTGTCATGATATATAGCAACCTCAAGGGGATCCTGCGAACCCTCACAGGGCAGCTCAATCAACTGAGTTGAACGCTTCACGAAAATCGACAAAGGCTGCAAAGAAACTCTGCCGATATTCACATTTGTATTCTATGAGAACCCTCAGTGCCAGGATGAGGTCGATGGTAGACTTCTTCGGAGTAAAACCAGACTGCTCCGGTCACTGGTAGGTTCATGTGATCATGGATCCTATTGAGGATGACCCTAGCAAGGACCTTACCCGGCACCGAGAGTAGTGTTATCCCCCTGTAGTCACCGGATTCCTTCCCTTTCCAGATAGGGATGACAAGTTCCATTTTCCAAACAGTTGGGATGACGCTCATCTCCCAAATGGAAGCAAAGATTGCTTGCAATGCCAGGAGGACAGCCTTACCACCAGCCTGGAGAAGTTCACCCCGGATACCACAGATCCCTGCAGCCTTTCCTCCCCTCAGCTGGTTCACCACCTGTGCAATCTCAGTGAGACTCGGGGTTCACAGCTAATTGGAGCTAAGAGCGGAGGACAGCTATTATGAGATCAACAGAACCTGAGCAAACATTTAGCGCTGTAGCTGCGTTTGTCCCCAATTACCAGAGTTCTGCAGCTTTTAGTTTGCTTCACAGGACAGTTCATGCAATAGTGGGATGCGTGTTCAAAAAATTTCACCGACCAAATATTTTCATTTTAAAAGGTTTAATAAGAATTCAAAGTAAAACAATTCACACAAAAATGAAGAAAACAATTGAAGGAAATAAGGAAATTTTCTTGTTTAAAGAAAATTCTGTTTAAGGTTCAATTATCTTGTGTCAGATTTCTCTAAGTTTGTTCACACAGTCGTACTTTCAGATCTTCCTATCAAAACGGTAAACTGTATGCCAATCTCCGTTTGCCAGCTTATATAACAGACCCTGCTGGAAGTGAGACTATGCCGTAACTGGCTAAATTAACACCCAGTTTTACACATCTAGCAAAGAAAGTTCTATGTTGTGTTAACTTACAGGGGGTTAAAGACTATACCATAATCTAAGAGAGGTCGGGAGCATGCGCTGATACACCGACCACATGACGAACCACCCAGATTGGGATTCAAGTGCAGCCATGCTCATCAAAGTAAGGACGAGAAACTGACATTCCATTGAAATTAGGCAGACGCTTAAGTGAATTTCACATTTACATTAACTTTCTATTGTGGTGGGCTGGCGCCCTGCCTGGGGTTTATTTCCTGCCTTGCACCCTGTGTTGGCTGGGATTGGCTCCAGCAGACCCCCCTGACCCTGTAGTTAGGATATAGCGAGTTGGATAATGGATGGATGGATTAACTTTCTATGAGTGCTTCTTGAAAACACCATTTCTAGAATACTTACTGTAAGTAATAAAATTACCCAATATCTGTGCTGAAGGTGTGAAAAGGTAATTGCCCCCTTAGAAATTCACTCAATCAGCTGGTCAAAGCTGATAATCTCCTCTGACTGAACAATGCCAACCATTATGTTTCTAAACCTCACCATACTGACCCTCACCATGACAGTGAGGTCATCACCACAAGGTTACTAATAGAATGTTAATCCTCAAAGAAAGGAAATCCCAGACATGTACCTGTGTTTATCATTAGAACAATCTAGACGAGAACAGGCCACTCAGCCCAACAAAACCCACCAGGCCTATCCACTTAATTCTTCTAAATTAACATCAAGTCGAGTTTTGAAAGTCCGTAAAGAAATCCTGTCTACCACAATGCTTGGTCCATGTGTCTGTGGTTTCCTGTGTGAAGAAAATTTACAAATGTTTGTACAAAATTTACCCTTCACAAGTTTCCAACTGTGTCTCTGTGTTCTTGATGAACTCATTTTAAAGTCACTGTCTCGATCCACTGGACTAATTCCCTTCATAATTTTAACACTTCACTTCTTTTGCTTAAACTTTAAAGGCTCAGCTCTTTTAATCGTTCCTCCTAACTCATCCCCTGTTGCCCTGGACTCAGCCCTGTCGCTCTTCTCTGGACCTGTTCTAGTGCTGTTATGTCTTTTTTGTAGCCTGGAGACCCAAACTGCACACAGAAGTCCAGATTAGGTCTCATTAGTGAGTTATTAAGCTTGAGCAGAACCTCCTGGGACTTGTGCTCCACACATCAAGGCGCTATGTAACCTGTTTACCAGGAACTGGTGGCAGTTAAGGACATGACAGGATTGTTCCTGTGAACTACAAGTCCCATACAACCCTGCGGGTGTTTGAACTGGAGCCATGGCAAAGAAGCACTGCTACCTCTCATCAAGAGCTTTTATGTGCATGGTGGGCAACATCGTCCAAGTCAAGGCCGGAGTGAGACAGATGTGTGCTGTCATCAATGCTCATTATCCCGGTCATCGACTGGGTGATGCAACACATAACAGAAGATCAAGTGAGAGAAATCAGAAGGACCTTGTTCTCTACTTTGGAAGAACTTGACTATGCATAAGACCTCACTTTGCTCTCTCACACTCCCCAGCACAGTCAAGAAAAGACTTCTCATGTTTAATATCTGTGGACAACAAATGGGCTTGAAGATCAACACAGTGAAATTGTGTAGTGGTGATACGTGATTAACGACGTCTTAAATGTATTCTATGCCGAGTCGCATCTTTCATAGCGTCGTCCTGTTTTGCATGATCTTTGTGTGTCTGTGTAAATGATGACCCCCTGGAAACAAAGGGGGGAGGATAATGCTGTGGAACCGTGGTCCCTCGTGATAATTTGCTCTGTCTCGCCTATCAATTGCAATCCGGGTCATTACTATTTAAACATAAGGACGAAAAGACGAAAGGGTCCGTTTACTACACTGACACTTCATTGCAGAGCCAAAAGAGCACCAACATAGATCACCTCCACCTTTTCCAGCTTGCTGCTTTCAACGGCAGACATTGACAACTTCACCATTGCAACGCAAAACCCCAGGGATTATGTTCTCTGTGTGTCTTATTTGTTTCATGTGCACTGTGGGGTCAAGGGAGGGTTTGTGTTGCATATTAGTTATTTTTTCAGCACCTTTTAATTATTATATTCCGCCGGTCGCTTTTGGGGTTGTGAGTGATGTGGGAGCTTTAGAGGGAGTGAAATATCTATTGTTCTGTTGTTTGTTTCTTATCACTGTTAAAACCCCTTAACATGCACACGTACCGGTCCTGGTACATAATGACGATTTTACAACGTCACAATCATATCACAGCCATGTGTGCATGCCCCTCTGTCATGCACCTCGACACATTACACATCAAATGAAAATTCAGAGTCTCGTCTTTCCGATGATATAAACCATTTTGACACACAACAACCACAGCACTGACACTAAATCCTTTTTTTACAGAGAAGTAAATACTTTTTAAGAGCTGACTTTTCCTACCTTTGACTACCTTTGAAGGCTCTCTGCAAGTCAAACATCAATATTTCCGAGCAGTATTGATCTCATTCTGTCCGTAAGGCTCCAGGGAATATAATCCAGTAAAACGATTAGGTCCAAAACACACGATAGATCCTCAAAGGGACAAAAACTCCAGAAAACGTTTCTTAACTTGAGACTAGCTCCGACATTTTTTTCAATTTCTATTGGTCATATCAGACGTAATTTGTTTCTTTCGGCAATAACCATGCTAAAGCATGTTACACGGAAGTGTTAGCTTCTGATTGACACCTAAGTCTGGGGGGTGACTGGCACCTCGTATAGCCAACGAGTGTCACAGACAGCTGAACGATGACGCACAACTCCAAACCCTGGTAGAATCTACCAGTTTGATTGGACACTGTGAGTGTCACTCCAAACTTACAGCCAATGAGCAGCTGAGCACGCCGATATGTAACTTGCCATACCAACTTGTAAACAAAACCGATCAGAGCTGCGCCAAGCTGGCATTTGTGCCAGTCTGCAGACTTGGTGCGTGGTTGTTTATTGTGATTTCACCTAGTTTTTTTTCGCATTTTAAATATGGAAATAGTACAGATAAACGTAAATACACTCTCGATTAAATAATAGATGCATGTACGCGGCGTGAAAGTGATCAATCGGACCAGGTGACGTCTAATGGCAGAGAGCGACATGTGACACGCCCTTGTGCTTTCTGCCTGCTAGAGATTGCTACAATCAGTGGCACGTGGAAAAACACTGAGCTGTATTGTAACAGTTTGTAACAAAATGTATATAGTTTGTGTGCATTTTATTAAAAAAAAAGTAAAAAATAAAATATATATATATTTTTAGCCCATAAGACTTGTTTTGACTATTTTTATATTGAAATGTGTATTTTTTATTGTTTTTATTATGGAATATGAATTTCCATAACTAATAGAGTGACACTGTGTGTAGATATAGATTCGTTTAGGTGTAAGCTTTCAGTAGAGCCCTCATTGATATCTGTGGGTTGAAGCATTCAAAAGTTGTTGCACTTTTTCCATACGTTCCCAAATGTGGATGATGGATAAACCAGAGGCCCCTCTAAAAAGCACCTGGACATGCCCACATAAAAACTGGTGTAAAAATGTCATTTTGACAGGTATTCTTTTCAAATTTGAAATGTGAGTCGTCAACAAGTTATTCTGTTGGTACATAGTGTGTTTCTGTCCCCACCTACCTACTGCAGCTATAGAGGCCTTTATTTTCACAAAAAAAACTTAGGAGAGAACAAAAAAAATCTTTTTTTCTGTGAGTTCTAATGTGCATAACTTTTGATCAGTCACACCTACAGTGATTCTGACTACTAAGGGTGAAACTAGAGAATGTTACCTTTACAAAGAGACCAAACATGTGTTTATACTCCAGATAGTTCAATAACAGCCATGATTCTAATTTGGAGAGGTCGAATTACAAGGGATTTAGCAAAAATGACTCCGCTTGATATAAACTGCTCAAAAAAATTAAAGGAACATTTTGAAAACACATCAGATCTCAATGGGAAAAAAAGAATCCTGCTGGCTATCTCTACTGCTATGGATTGATATGGTGATGTGTTAGGAACGAAAGGCTGGAAATGAAAATGATCGACCTACAGAGAGAGGGCTGAATTCAAAGACACCCCGAAATTCAAAGGGATAGAATGATGTGGTAGGCAGCCAGGCGAGTCCAAACTGATGAAATTTCATTGCATTAACTCCAAATCGTACTCAGTAGTTTGTATGGCCCCCACGTGCTTGTATGCAGGCCTTACAACGCCCTAATGAGATGAAAGATGGTGTCCTGGGTGGTCTCATCCCAGATCTGGACCAAGGCATCGCTGAGCTCCTGCACAGTCTGAGGTGCAACCTGGCGTCATTGAAAAACAAAATGTCCCACCCAGAGATGTTCTATTGGATTGAGGCCAGTCAATGGTATCAATTCCTACATCCTCCAGGAACTGCCTGCATGCTCTCGCCAAATGAGGCCAATCGAGCTCCACGGTGCCAGACAGGTAGTGAGCACAGGGCCCACTAGAGGACGTCGGGCCCTCAGACCACCCTCATGAAGTCTGTTTCTGATTGTTTGGTCAGAGACATTCACACCAGTGGCCTGCCTGCTGGAGGCCATTTTGTAGGCTCTGGCAGTACTCATCCTGTTCCTCCTTGCCCAAAGGAGCAGATACCGGTCAGTTCTGCTGATGGGTTAAGGACCTTCTATGAGGGGCCCTGTGCAGCTCTCCTAGTGTAACTGCCTGTCTCCTGGAATCTCCTCCATGCTCTTGAGACCTGTAGGGTCAAGGTATGCCTCATGCTACCAATAGTGACACTGACCATAGCCAAATGCAACACAAGTGAAAAACCAGTCCGAAAAGATGAGGAGAGAAAAATGTCAGTGGCCTCCCTCCACCTGTTAAACCATTCATTCCTGTTTTGGGGGTCGTCTCATTGTTGCCCCTCTAGTGCACCAAATCAGCTGACACTGATGAACAAGCCCCTCTGCTACTTAACTGACCAGACCAACAGCCCACAAGTTCCACTGACTTGATGCTATACTCTCATTAAAAAGTGTTCCTTTAATTTTTTATGTAGTATACATACACATTATTATTTCATAAACTATTTGCTTTATGAATATTTAACCGTCGATCAGTGAAGTTTATTTAGAAGAAGTACAATGTTCCTCAGCTTTCCAGGACACGGGTCTTGGTGCTGTAGCTGCTGTTCCGGGTGAGTGGGTCGGCTGATACAATTGGAAGCCGTGCCATTTAACATCTCAAATCCCACACCAACCAACTGGAGAGGACCTATATAACTACCTACTCAGTATTGTCAGATGTGATGGAGAAGCAGGAGGTGACATCAAGAGAAGGCTGAACAAAGCTTGACATGCCTTTGGGATGCTAAACAATGTGTGGAGGCCATCTCAGTACAATATCAACACCAAACAAGGCTTTACCAGATTACTGTGTCAGGTCCACACTTTTGTATCGATCAGAATGCTGGTGGATGACGGAAGGAAACATTTACAAACTGTCCAGATTCTTCACCAGTAGCCTGGTGGTCTGGCCATGAACTATCTTAAATCAGGAGCTGCTCATGGGATCCAAGCAGGAGAGTATGGAGACCATCACCATCAGAAGAAGATGCATATGGATTGGATGAATTATTAGAGAAGTGCAAGACCTCATCACCAGAACATCTCCCCACTTGACCCCAGAAGACAAATATATGAGAGGCAGGCCGAAGAATTCATCAGAAGAACTGAAGACCATGAACCACAGATGGAGCACCCTACAGAAATTCACCCAAGACAGACAGAAGTGGAGGACCTTTGCATTCCTCACAGCAGTGGTGGCAGTTCTGACTGTAACATCTGATCTAATCCAGGCAAGAGTGGCACCTTCAATACTTTTTGGTCGGAACCTGATTTGTACGCGTTCTGAGACGTTCGTGACCCGAGGTTCCACTGTATATCTGTGGCAGCAATTTTGTTTCCTCTCAGTTCTGTTTTGAGCTCCTGTTTGTAAAGACCTGCTCCCCACCATCCCTTATTTCAAGTATATGGGGTGGACCCCCAAACCTTTCACGTTGTTTTTGGTATTCTTTTAGACCGCATACTGTGGGGGATCATGACATACTTTCCAGTGCTATGAAGGGCTTTACAGCCAGACGATAACACCTCATAAACACCCTGCTGATCCAAAAATGCCTGCAAGTTGAGAAGAGGACAGCTTTCTCCAACACTTCAGACAGGAAGGGTAATTTAGAAAGTGGTCTAAAATTGGAAAGATCAGAGGGGTCCACATTTGGCTTTTAAATTGGGGGCTGCACTACTGTGTGTTTAAAAAACATCTGGAAAATGGCTAGAAAATGAGTGGTTTAAAAAAAATGGATAAAGCAAAATTATTGCAATCCACATCTACGGCTGGTCTCATGCCTTGCACCCAAAGTTCCTTGGAAAACAATTGGCTTCTAGGGGACGAGAAACAGATGGAATGAGAGATCAAGGAAAACGTTACACAACTCCCGCTTGCTCAGTTTCCACTTGCAACATCAACATTGCTCAGCTTGTGAAAGGAGACGTTTCTGTGGTTTTGTGGTTTGAATTTGATAGCGGGGGGTTCGAGAGCAGTTTTAAATGGAGTGGGAGTTCTTGTGGTCGGATTGCTTTTCTTGTTTGGGATGCGTTACGGTCTCACTGCTGTTTATAATTTAAAAACGGTCAGGAAAATTAAAACTGGAATGCGCAACATTAGGCACAAGTGTAGAGGTGACCATGCTGGGCCTGCGTAGAGTGACCACTCAACCTAACGTGTGTACTTCAGTATGACCTGGGATGGGGTCATCGAAAAGGCACACGGACAGGGGGAAACACGCAAGAGCCCACCACAGAGAGCAGGAACCCAGGGGTCCTGAGCCGTAAGTTGGCAGTGCAGCCCACAGACTGCTGGCGTAACCTTACAGGTGGCACTCGCGCCACCAGGGCTGTTAATCATCAAGTGACCAGTGAAGGAAATCAGGACAAACAAAACTCGACTGAGACACCATGAAGCCTGAGAGTCACATACTGACAAGACGCAGGTGGCAGTTTTGAGCTGAGGGTCAGCCAGGGGGATGGGGGCAATTTGTGGGTGTGGGCAGACTGAACGCTGCCACGAGGCTTCTGGGTTTCTGTAAAGAAGAAGAAAAACAAACAAATAAATAAATAAAGCCTTGTTTTTGTTATGGTATGAAGAGTTTATAAAAGAGGAATGGCCACTCTTTGATGTTACAGTTACATAAAAGAATTACAATTTAATATCATATCAACATCATAAATAACAAATAAATTAAAGAATCATACAGATATAGATGGAAGATTTCCAAAGTATATACACACCTTCTGCACACTTTATTGTGATATAAATAGATAAGTATGCAAGGTGCTACATATGATTTAAAGAAAAGGCATTATGTCATAGATAGATAGATAGATAGATGTGAAAGGCACTATATAATTGATAGATGTGAAAGGCACTATATAATAGATAGATGGATGTGAAAGGCACTATATAATAGATAGCTAGATAGATACTGAAAGGCACTACATTAGATAGATAGATGTGAAAGGCACTATATAATAGATTAGATAGATAGATAGATAGATAGATAGATAGATAGATAACAACAAAAAATGACGATGATGAATAAAAAATGAAGAAATATAATTTGCAAATTAATACAAAACATGAAAATGAAATTTAAAAAGAATTTCTTAGGAATGAAAACACAACCATGTTTTAATGTTTTCATTTCGCGAAGCTCCATCAGCGCCACTAACTTCTTGTGTATTTTTGTGCGCTGGCCCCCACTATCGGTTTGCCGACTGCTGATTTCAGTACACTTTGGAGCTGAGGTGTGCTGCGCTTTGCGTTGCTCGGGCTCTAAACGCTGTGGTGTTGACTAAGTGCAGAAGACTTCGCGCTAAACGCAATAGCGGAATTCACTCTGAAACAGACCGATTTAAAATTCTTTAGCGTTCCCTTGTCGTCTCCGTTGAGAATGAGAGACGAGCTCTTCATAGCGGACTGGAATCCGAGGTGTAGAAGAAAGAATATTAAACAGTCAGACTCATCAGCGCCTCAGACGACGCCTTAGGTATAGTGTGTATATTAAATTATGTAGATTTAGACTTGGTTTGAACTAATTATATTAAAATTACTGTAGATACAGTACATATTCAGTGTGATGCATGTACTGTTTATGTAAGTAATCTGGATACTAAATCTTGATAATATACACAATATTTAAACGCGGGGAAAATCATTTAATGTGTGCAGTATTTATAGTGTCTGACGCAGTGATGTACACTCTACGAGCGTTCGGGAAAAGCAATGCAACAGTGTCTTTTTTTTTTTTTTTTGCTTACTGATGATATGTTTCGAAAAAATAAATCTAACATTATTTATCAGGTAATAATCACAGGTATAAAAAAATGCTCACGTTTAGCATTTTATACAGACAACGATTTTGTTCTCACAATGCATTAAACGAACTATAACTTTTAACAACGTTATAGTTTTATTATTATTATTATTATTTTAGTAGTAGTAGTATTTTGATCAAAAGCGGGTCACATTTACAGTCGCCAGTAAACCTAACACGTTTTGGGAAAGCAAAATACCCCTCTTGGGACAAAGACAGTTCTATCTATCTATCTATCTATCTATCTATCTATCTATCTATCTATCTATCTATCTATCTATCATATAGTGCATTATCTATCTATCTATCTATCTATCTATCTATCTATCTATCTATCATATAGCGCCTTTCATATCTATCAATCTTGGGACAAAGACAGTTATCTATCTATCTATCTCTCTCATATGACATACTTTATTTTGTATAGTGCCTTTCTTGTCTATCTGTAAGTATGCCCTTCATATCTAAATCTTATAGAAGATTGAATTATGTATGTCATTCTTATGTCACTTTTTATATTTACATAGTACCTTTCATTGTCTATTTCATTGAACCTTTCCTGTATCTCTACATGTCATTGGTTGTTTTATATACTGCTTTTCCTATCTACAATATATCAATATACTGAATATTTAGAATAACATAGAACATTGTTTTTTTTTTATATATGTCATCATTTGTATTTATATAGTGCATTTTCTATCTATCTATCTATCTATCTATCTATCTATCTATCTATCTATCTATCTATCTATCTATTACAATGCATCTTTCATATCTGTATGTTATTCTTTATTTTTATATAGTGCCTTTCACATATATCTTTTTAATCTGTATATTACAGAAAAACACGCGTGCACGCTTGGATTTTAAATCCGCGCAGCGATACCCGATACCCGATCACGAAAGCTTCGATCAGCGACCAGTTGTATAGAACGGCGGTCCCATCCCCCAACATGTAGGTAAACTCTTCCAAATGCGGACACCCTGTCGCCCGTCGGGTTGTTTCGTTGTCACCAACTAAGGTGACATCCAAGTCTGTCCTCATTATTTACATGTGTGTGAGGTTGTGTACACCCTAGAAAAGTCCACATGGACAATTTAGTGCAGCTCCTCCAAACTTCACAAAGACTGTAGGTTAGCAAGAATCAAACACTGCGAGCTGTATTATTAATACAGAAACGAGTTATTCACATGCTTGTGATTTTTCGTGCCCACGAACAAACGGTCACAGTTATGATATAATTTTTGAAATAACATTTACATCTGACGAGCGGGCACGCCAAGTATTTCAGTCGATCCGTTCCGGTTCGACTCCTGAGACTGCAGGCTGCAGAGTGCCGCAGTGGTCAGCGCCGATGGCTCACACATTCAGAATCTAATTATTACTGGTTTAAATGCCCGTCCAGATGTCGCCGTGTCCACTTTGCTATTTTTCTCCAATGTCCGCTTCGGTTTATTCCATTAAGGTTAATTACCAGTGTAAACTGCATAGCCAGGTGTGTATTTGAGAGTGTCACTGCTACGATTGGCGCAGTCTCATTGTAAGGATTGGCAGAATCCTGACCTGCAATTTACAGCTTAGGAAAACTTAATAAAATATACGCGTGTAAATGTGAGAATGGCGTCCACTCCAGGCTTTGTTCCTATCAGGAGCTCAATTTTTCCTATATGAGCTCGGGCTCCGCATTTCAGTTGTCTAGTGTTTAAAATAATAATAATAATAATGAATGATTACCTTTGTACCTGCAATTTGAAAACTGTAGTATCTGCTGCTCAATTTGTTTATTTATTCTAAATGTAGTGGTGCCTTGTCCAAGTGTTGATGACCCTGCTTTGCACCTTATGAATGCTGGGATAGGCTCCCTGTTCTGGATAAGTTTGGAAAATTGATGATGATGATAAGTAATACAGCCACAGTGCTTTTCGACTAAAACCAAAAAATGTTAAGTGAGAACCTACAATAAATTCAAGCATCATCGATCATTTAAATCGATGTGACATTTTGTTATTATGAATGAGCTCCTGCCATCCAGTAAAGTCGCACTATGATCTTTTGATTTAAATCCCATGACTTTTTCTTGTGTGTCATTTTCTTGCTTAATATTTTTTCGGCTGGAAGGCGTTGGGCTTCATGCCGCCACAGATCCCGCGTTAACAATCCGCTTCCAGTATGCACTGACGAAATGAAACAACGCCGGACAACTGCGGCTCCGCCAATCCGCTGCAGAGAGCGAAGAAGCTCAAAGACTGGCATGGGGCTACATGCGCGCAGCTGGCATACACGTCTGAGGCATGGGCAACGAAGACCGACCGGTAATCATGCAAACTGCGCATTGATAGCACCCTGGCTGAAATTCGAACTCCACAAAAGCGCACAACACTGAAAAATGCCACTTAAAATCTAATGTGAAATACAGTATTTTTAATTTTCATGGTGCAGCCCGTTGTAACTGTGAACTCAGTAAGTCTAACGCGTTGAATTGCATGGCGTTTATTATGGATGCGCACATCCCCTCCTGGTGCTTCGTTTTCCTCGCACAGTCCAAAGACACGCTGCGTCTCTGTGTTCACCCTGTGATGGACTCCTCTCGTGCCCAGTGATTTTTCTTGCCTTGTGCCCTGTACTTGCTGGCATGGGCTCCGGCTTCCTCGTGCCCCTACTCCGGATAAACGGGTTTAGAAAATGCATGCACTCTTAAAAATAAAGTGGCCAGAGCGGTTCTTTATAACGATTCCACAGGGGAACCATTTTCGTTTCTCAAAAGACCCCACCAATAATGAAGATTCCAGAAATCTTTATCCAGATCCTTTATTTATTTAGATCGGCATCAGGCTCCATACATTAAATAACCACGAATAGATACAGATTTGCGACATACCAGTGGGTTCCAAACGGACTCTCACTGCTTACAATAACTCAGGCTAAGTTCAGTTTTTTTTAATCTGTTAGTATTAGGATCCCGCTAGTTTGCCTACCATACATTAAAGATTTCATTTTTTCTACATATTAGGGTGTTTTTCAAAGCACAAAAG
Source organism: Polypterus senegalus (assembly GCF_016835505.1). NCBI lineage: Eukaryota > Metazoa > Chordata > Cladistia > Polypteriformes > Polypteridae > Polypterus > Polypterus senegalus. The sequence goes on along the minus strand of NC_053163.1, from coordinate 148,028,099 downwards.
GATAAAATCATATGCAAAGAACCCGTCCCAGAATGAACGTTTCTCAAGCAATAGCTCAACAAGGAACCAGGAAACCCAGCAAATAACCATAAAATGCCATAGGAACCAGTACTTGTAACAGTGTGATTGATGGATTGTTTGGATGAAATTCAAATACAATTTAAATTAATGGACAGATATTGTTGGCTTCCATTTATATTAATGAGTTGCAGACTACTTGGGCGTTTAAACAAATGTGTGTCTTCTGTATTTAGTCATTTGTAAAGCTTATATTTATATTTTACCTGAGAACTTGTCACAGCACACTGCGCCCGCACTCAGAGAAAAGCTCAATACAAAAATAAACCGATCCTAAATGAATTATTTTGCAAAACTGAAATTGCATTTTAGAAATGATTTTAACTGAATCGAAATGCTGTAAAAAACGAAGGTTTCAGTTGTTTGTTATGGGGACTGTATTTTTTTATTAAAAATTAATATTTCTTTTATTACAGTCTTGATTCCAAACAATTTCTGGGAGGTCGAGGGGAACGGCACCTGAAAATGCTTAGTTGCAGAAGGGGGCTAGGGTTGCATACAGGGGGTGGAGCCCTCGGGGGGCGAGTCGAGTAAAACTATAAGACGAAGCGCGTGCTCTGCAAAACTGCAAAACTTACGTTTGGCTGCTTTCAACTTAATCCCCACAGATCCACCGATAAGGAGGTCGCTGTAAGTATCTTAGATGATAAGAGTGGAAAGCAGCGAGCGAGCGCGTTAATGCATGCTGAGTGAAAAAGGAGCGCAGATTGCTGCTGGGTTAATTCGTGTACCTGTTCGCGCGAGTGTTTGTAACGTGGATAATACACTGTATGCTGTTTAACGTTTTAACAAGTGTGCGTGCAATTGATTTCCCTCCGCGGACATGTCTTTTCTCCCAAAGTTCAAATGTTGAAAACTTCAATCCGGACTCTGTTTAACCCAAAACTAAGGGAGTGTGTGAATAAGTGTGCGCGCTGACGGACAGACGCGGAATAGTGTGCCCACAGACGGACACAGGCGGAGGGAGTGTGCCCACAGACGCCCCACTCTAAGGTTGAGTTATGTCTTTGGTGACAGCCCCACACTGATACCGCAATCCGCGGATTCGGGAACTTAATGACTATTTGAAAGACGCTTGTGTCTTCCAACACGTGGGCGTGCGAACATGTTTATGTCTGCCCCACGCAGGCGCTCCAGAAATATGGATCTGGGGCTGAATGAACGCGCATGATTCGCTGCCTTTGCGATCGAATGAACGCGCATGATTCCCTACCGCTTCTGCGCCTCCACGTGCGCGTTTGTTTCCGAGTCTTCGTGAGAGCTCCGCGATCTACACGTTAACGGGTCCTTAATGGCATTCTTCTGGGCTATATGGTTCCCCTCAGAACACTTCTTTGAACAAGGAACCATTTTATTCGGGCAAGGTTTCTTTGCACGTTAAATTGGTTATTTGAACTTTCAAAATGTTCGGACAAAACAGATATCTTGATTGCATAATGGACTGTTTTAACTGATTTGAAATCAAATACATGGAAACTTCAATTATTTGTCCAAGAAACATTTTGACAGTTTTTTTCCCGAAATATTAATACCTTTTCATGCAAACATGTCATGATGCCAAAGAAGTGAGTGTGCCCACAGATGGACAGACGCTCTGTGTCTAAGGTTGATTTCTGTTTCTAGCAAGATATCAAAAGCCAGTGTTATCCTGTGCATTAAAAGTCCTTTAAAACCAGTAACCTGCTGGCATTACACAAACCTCTTAGCTTCTATTCATGACTATGTACTACATAAATAAATGCTATTACCTGAACTTTCAATGTGGACGGTTCTTTTGGGAACAACAAATGATTCCCCTATGACATCTGTCTAAAGAACCAACTTGGCTCCTTTACTTTTAGGAGTGTGCCCCACAAATTGTCAAAAATAAAGGTGGCAAAGTGGCTCTTTAGGGAGATGCCAAAGGGGTACCATTTGTGATTCCCCAAATAATTACCCATATGAAGGTTCCAGAAAGATCATTTCATTATTTAGATCCATAACATGCTCCAAAAATTATCCTGAACAGATGATAACAGATTTGTGAAATCTCAGTACGTTCCTGATTTGAAAAGGATCCTCACTGTATACCATAACACTGGGTAAGTTCAGGTTTTTTTTATCAGCTTGTGTCCTGCTATATCCTATATACCTTAAACTTTTCTATTTTGTCCACGGGACCTGGAGTGGTGCATATCCCGGGTCATCCCTACGTGGAGATACTTGTTCTCCATGTGTCCGTATGAGTTTCCTAAGGGTGCTCCGGACTGATCCCATGGCCCATGGTGTTTGTCCTTCACGTTTAATCCTGCAGGGTCGATTTGTTCTCACTCCGTAAATCGACGTTTTCAGGACTGCGTGGCTGCTGTATAATGTTCATCAGTCTTTCACTTTTTCAGAATATGTCCACTATTTTTAAGAGATGAGACATCTGATAATACATTTTATAGTGCTGTTCCCATACTCTGCGGTGGACTGGCGCCCGGCCTGGGGTTTGTTTCCTGCCTTTTATCACTATGTTGGCTGGGACTGGCTCCAGCAGACTCCTGTGACCCTGTAGTTAGGATATAACGGGTTGGATAATGGATGGATGGATGTTCCCATACTTAAATGCTTCACAAAAATTCAAAATTTAAAAAAAGATAAAATACGCATCATTGACAATACAAAAGATGTCAATTAGAATAAGTCGGAATAAAATACAATAGATAGATAGATATGAAAGCACTATATGATAGATAGATAGATAGATAGATAGATAGATAGATAGATAGATAGATAGATAGATAGATAGATAGATAGATATGAAAGCCACTATATAATAGATAGATAGATAGATAGATAGATAGATAGATAGATAGATAGATAGATAGATATGAAAGCCACTATATAATAGATAGATAGATAGATAGATAGATAGATAGATAGATAGATAGATAGATAGATAGATAGATAGATAGATCTGTCTTTGTCCCAAGAGGGGTATTTTGCTTTCCCAAAACGTGTTAGGTTTACTGGCGACTGTAAATGAGACCCGCTTTTCAAAACAGACCTCCCATCATAACCTGATGCATGTGTTTGAGGTAATCTCTCTTAATCTATACATTACGGATGCTACAATCGAATGGCATGGTGTCTCTTTCGAGCTCCGTTTATATTTACCCGTCAATAAGATTATCTATTTAAAGTCAAATTCCATTTCAGGCTCTCCATATTCCTACCCATAATCTTTCTTTTCTTTTTTTTTTATGGCCAAGTTAAAAAATCTAACATTACGGCAGACGCGGCAGCAGCAGGCAACCAGACAGGACGCCAGTGAATGAGCGCGCACGAGCACACATCAAATCGGGCTATTTTAAAGTTAATAACAATCCGGTATGCCATTAGACCTGTTTAAAATATTTATATTATTAGGAAGCCATCTTCGCACTAGATTTAATAGCAGACAGCACATTTCTAGAAAACAGGGCATCACAAGCATACGCATTACTTGGCACTTTGTTGGATGATCGATAACTAACACGTGTTAGTAAGTGTTGAGTTTTTGCATGTGCCATCCGATGACAGCTCTTACCTTGCCTATGTCACAGGATACGTCATAAGGGAAAAGAAAATCTCCTTTGAAGTGGCTTTTGGGGTGCCTGACAGAATGGCTTCCTGTTGCAATCAGACTCCGTGCTCTTTGGTTTATTCTAGACTTTAAAGTGTGCGTTTAAGTGAACGTATGTGTGTGTATGTGGTGTTCCATCCAGGTCAGCTTTGAGCCTTTACTCTGTGTCGGTGCAGATGATAGGTTTGCGCATTGCGCCTGCGCTCATGGCGCAGCGCAAATTAGTTGTATTGATGGGAATAGCCGGGAATGAAAAAAAAGTAGCACGAATGACCGACTGGGAGGCACTGCACACATTAAAAATTTGGTTATTTGAGATCAAGAGTCATACATACCCACTGTGCGTAAGAGATCCACATTCTTCGGTTCACACTTCCACTTATCCATCCGCACAGACGCCCACTTTAAGTTAGTAAAGTTTATTAGTTAATGGATACCCATGAGCTCTCAGAAAAAAAATATATTTGGGAGTGGTTAAATCTTTTGGCACAAAGTCTTGTCTCATGGGACGTGAGTTCTTGATAATTTTTAGTTTTAATTTAAAAACAGAATAAGAATCTGAAAATCTAACAACATCACATTAAAGTTCGATAAATTCTGAAAAGAATGATACCAAACATATATATGTAGGTTTTAAAATAAGCCCGATTTAAAGCGTTACAAAAAAGTCACATAAAATCGTTGCACTTTTAGGCTTAGGATTTTATATATATCATCCACCCATTATCCAGCCCACTAGATCCTGACCACAGGGTCACGGGGTCTGCTGGAGCCAGCACAGGGCGCAAGGCAGGAAACAAATCCCTGTAAGGGTGCCAGTCCACCGCAGGGCACACACACAGGACAATTTAGGATTGCCAATGCACCTAGTCTGCATGTCTTTGGACAGTGGGAGGAAACCCACGCAGACACGGGGAGAACATGCAAACTCCATGCAGGAAGGACCTGGGAAGCAAAGGGTTTCCTTCTGCAAGGCAGCAGCACTACCCAATGCGCCACCATGCCACCCATCCTTAAATATAGAATTGTTTTTTTTTTTTTTTTAAGATATTAAATGATAATCAAATACAGTAGCCACGGTGACCAAAAAAAAAGTCTAGTTAAAAATTGGAGGGTTTCAAGGCCAAAAGAACGTTCAGCTGCTTAGCCCCCCACTGGGCATTCAAATTAACATGAATATTCCAAAGTCATTCTTTATCATTTTTTAGAATTCATTTGAGAGTATTTGATGTGGGGGGTCTTGTGACTAGCTGGGTTATCCTCTTACATTTAAGCATCATAGGCAGCTGCACAGGACTTTGATCAGGTGACAGGAACGTCACCAAAGAAGAAATTGAAAAAAAAAACAGAGAAAAGGAAGGATTAATAATGATTGCAGATTTATTAAGGAGTATGATAATTCTATGCATTTCTAATGTATTAAGAGTAGAACTAAAATGTAGCAATGAAAATGTCAAATGAAAAAAGTGGGTTTTTAGGAGTTTTTTTTTTTTTCATGTGATCCACCGTGTTTTCCTGGCATATTTTTATCGGTAAAGCATCTTAATATTTTTGGTTCATAACTGTAAAAGACTGCCTTACTTAAGGTTACAAGTTAGAATGTAAGTGGACAGGCACTCCAAAATATAAAAAGGAGAAAGTTTATTTAAAGCCTTACATGCCTTTCATAGTATTTTAAAGTCAATTCTGAAAGATACAGGTGACCAATGTAACGACGCTAAGACTGGGGTGATGTGCTAAGATTTGCTTTTTCTGGTTGAGATTCTTGCTACTGCATTTTGAACTAACTATTGATGTCTTTATAGGGTAGAAATGCGTTATAGTAATCTATGGAAAATAAAACAAAAGTGTGAATTATTTTCTCAGTATTTTGGAGTGTTATCAGAGGTCTAACTTTTGCAATGTTCCTTAAATGAAAAATAATAATACGGTAATATACTTAATATTAGGTTTGAAGTTCAGTTCAGTGTCAATGATTACACCTAAATCCGCTACTTGTGCCTTGAGTTTTAATGTGAAGGCTTCAATGAGTAAAAAGTTCAGTTTTCTCCTTATTCTGCTTGAGGAAATTGCTACTCATCAACTCAGAAATGCAAGGCAAACATTGGACCAGAAAGCCCAGAGCATCAGGGACTTCAGGTGCTGTAGGTACGTAAAGCTGCATGTTACCTGCGGAGCTGTGGCAGTTCATCTTGTGTTTTGACATTAGCCAGCCTCACAGGAGCCTGTAGGTTGAAAGTAACAGCAGGCCCAGCGCAGATCCTTGTGGTACACCATATACAATAACATTGACCTCCAAACCACAATCACCACAACTAACAAAGAAACTGTATTGATTTTTTGCAGATTGTAGAATTTTCTTAAAGCAATGTGAAATATCTTCATAAAGTGTGACTGGTTGTCCTGTTCCCCTAATTATTTTCATGACCACCAGCAGGGACCTGATCTGGTGAAGAGGTTGGGGTGACATATTAGCTTCTCTAGCTTCCTCCAACATGTCTAGCATTGATAATTTAGCAGAGCCCTTTTGGTAAAATTCTGTTGGAGGTTCATCCGGGCCCTCAGTTTTACCGCTTCACAAAGTGTTTCTAGCATCTTGAATTTTGACGAGCCTTGGGGGTTTGTCACACACTTTTTATGCACGATGTATAAACTTTCGGCAATTCTTTTATCAAGGAAATTTCTTGTTATAAGCTGCTCCTTCATTACACTTCAGTGTGTGTTGTGTTTAAACCACCCAGATACACATAGTCTGTTATGTGCTGACTTAATTGACATATGTATTGTATTTATTTAACATTTATTTACAATTATCAAATGCTCCGCCATTGAGGATGGCACTAAACAACCACTCTGGAGCTCACCTTGGGATTTTTTTGGCTTACAGTTTCCATTTTTCTATTCCATCCTTCAGACAAGCAGGTCCCCCAACTTTTAGTAAAAATGTGGGGTTTGGTGGCAGGATTGGCACTCCAGTCACCGTTAAAAACCTCACACTGTTCCAGTGTGGCACTGAGGGGTCACCTGCTGCACTCGGGTCCCAATCCAGGAGGTTCAGAATTAACCCTTCGCATTAACCATAACCCAATTTAGTGTTAACCCTTCGCATTAACCCTACTTGAGTGCTCCAGAATTAACCCTTCATATTAACCCTTTTGGCCCTGACATCCTATTATCCATCCATCCATTTTCTAACCCGCTGAATCCGAATACAGGGTCACGGGGGTCTGCTGGAGCCAATCCCAGCCAACACAGGCCACAAGGCAGGAACCAATCCTGGGCAGGGTGCCAACCCACCACAGGACACACACAAACACACCAAGCACACACTAGGACCAATTTTGAATCACCAATCCACCTAACCTGCATGTCTTTGGATTGTGGGAGGAAACCGGAGCACCCGGAGGAAACCCACGCAGACACGGGGAGAACATGCAAACTCCACGCAGGGAGGACCCGGGAAGCGAACCCAGGTCTCCGAACTGCGAGGCAGCAATGCTACCACTGCGCCACCGTGCCGCCTGACATCCTATTAGTAGTACATAAATACGCGGCCATTTTTGTAAAGCACAAGTACGTTTTAACAGCCGTTGGAAACTAGGCATGCTACTATTAGGCAGACTGGAGAGACTGGCATACAGTGAAGTGAAGGTAGTGAAAATGGATGCTTCCAGACTGTGTGCACCACATAGTAAGTACAGCTCCATTTTCAATTTTATTTCCTCAAGAAGACTGAAGTATTTGGCAGCTATTGTATAATAATAGGGAAACATTTTTTGTTTTTTCATTTTTAGCTTCCTGTCACTCCAAAGTTAGAATATCTCACAAAATAATTTTCCAATAAAAACAGAAAATCCAGGGCTGAAATTCTGCATTAACCCTTTTCATTAACCCTACTTGAGTGCTCCAGAATTAACCCTTCACATTAACCATAACCCAATTCTATGCTCCATAATTAACCCTTCGTGTTAACCCTAGTTGCATGCTCCAGAATTAACCCTGGTAGGTGCGTCAACGCTCTGTCAATCCACGCTCCCAACCTCTCCTCTCTGTCTCTTCAGACTCCATTCCTGTTTCCTGCTCTCTAATCTCAGTCTCTCTGTCTGTCGTGCCCAACAAATTTGTCTTGAATTAACCTCCATGTTTCCTCGTAGGGCCCAACTTGGCAAAGACACAGCCCCTAATCCCATTCAGCTCACAATGCACGCCTGTATCTGCTCATCAGTGTTGTCAGCCTGCCTGCCTTTGCAGTATCTCCTAGGCTGAGGGCTTAGTCAGGATCATTGGCTGAAATCTGAGACTTTGAAGCACAAATCCAGCAATTTTAGATTGGAATGTATGCAAGGATTTTTCACAAAATAAATGCATGCAATATTTTATGTAATTAAATTAAAGTATGTACTTTATAAAAGGGCTGTTGGCCCTGGGAAGTCACCCATCTCTTCTTCAATTCTGCCAAAGTGGTCCTCGGTCTGAAACCCTTTGAGAATCACTGATCTAATCCAAACTTGCATTGTGGTTAGCTCTAATCTTTCATAAATCCTGCTGTTTGATTTTTATGAAGTGATTAAATTTAAAAATTCCTGTGGAGCTCTGCATAATTTGTATGTGCTAAATTGTAACCAGGGTTCCTCCTCTATCTGGCAGTTCTGTTTTTTTTATGCCTTCGTTGTACATTTTAAATTTGTTTGTATATGTTGATGTCGCTTTAGTTTGTGATTTGTGTTTGTCTTTGTATTTTATGTATTTGTCTTCATACCTTTGTTATGTGCCTTATGTTTTGTGGGCGGTTCTGGAAGAGGCGGGGCCACCTGCCTATCACCTCAAGGGACTGCCCTCTGCCCTGTAAAGGTGGGAGAAAAGCACTTGGGAGTTGTGAGATATGTGAGGATGTCATATGATTTGTGTGGTACTGTGTTTTATGACATCTATGCTCTGTTTGTTTTTGGATATTCTTTAACACTGTGATTGGGACTTGTTTACTGTCAGACTGTCTCCATTATTTATAAAACTCCTTTTGCTTTGGGGCTCCTTGGAGTTAATTTGTGTGCTACAGAGTATTTGTGAGGAGTTCTGGCTCTGAGGCTAGGAATCTACACTGGCAATCGATGCCAAAATGGGACTTTGCTCTGTTGGGCCCTTGAGCAAGGAACTTAACCTACAATTGCTGAGCGCTTTGAGTAGTGAGAAAAGCGCTATATAAATGCAAAGAATTATTATTTTTATCTTTCTACTTATAAAGATTCTACATGGCCGTCTGTGTTACAGGCATGTTTTTTTTTTATAGTATTTCCCCCTCTAATGGGCATTTTTAAAACTATTTGGGACTTAAATGCTCAGGAACTCTCAAGCTCTTAACAGTATGGTAAACTAATTTTTCATTTTATTGGAGCAGTCCAGTTCATATACTTGATAAATCATATCATTTTTTAGATGCCTACTTTCATGACTTAAGTTTTAATAAATTTTGTGTTTGCTCATTTCCTGTTTGATATTTTTTCCATTTTGGTACTTCTGACTGGTACATCTAAAATAATGTTGCATTTGTGCCCAATACATCATTCAAATATTATGAATACTGCATCAGTGTTTTGTATATGAAGGTGTGTATGTAATTTCTCAATATGTCACTATTTCATAAGATACTGTAAATTCTGATACTGTAAATCCTACAGCCCTGTACTTTATACAACTTCTCATAATGGACTCAGAATAAGATCTATCTATCTATCTATCTATCTATCTATCTATCTATCTATCTATCTATCTATCATATAGTTCCTTTCTTATCTATCTATCTATCTATCTATCATATAGTTCCTTTCTTATCTATCTATCTATCTATCTATCTATCTATCTATCTATCTATCTATCTATCTATCTATCTATCTATCTATCTATCTATCTATCTATCTATCCAAATGTCCTGTGATGTTTCTGGCTAATGTAATATTACTGTGTGATTTCTATTTGATTAGTTTAGCTCATTTTAATATAGCTCCTTATTATTCATTGCCTATCTCATATCTAATAACATTTGATTGTGGACTTGTTTCGGGATACATTCCAGAACATTATATATACATATTCTTAATTCCTAATACAAATCCTTTTTTTCATTAAAACGCCTATTCTGTCTCAGGTTTTCTGTTTGAATACTCACATGAATTCTGTCTGTGTAGAATTTGCTTATTTTCCCTGTATCCATGTAGGGTTTCTTCCAGGAACTCCAGTTTTCCTTTCAAATCACTAGGCCACATTTGGTGACTCTAAATGGGCCCCATGTGAAACTGTATGTTTGAGATGCCCTGCAATGTCCTGGCACCACTTTCAGGGCTGGCTTTCCATTTTGCAGCCAGTACTGCTGGGGTCGTCATCTGTCTGAGGAACGTGATTAGTGAGTTATTACACAGGTGTATGGTTTCAATATTGTGATGTTTATTTAGCACAGTGGTTTCATGCTCAGTCCTGCGGGCCTTTGTGGCTTCAAGTCTTTGTTCCCGACAATTTCCCATTGTTTAATTAGTTGGTCGTTTTTATTTTTGCATTCAGAATAGCATTAGAATTTTGGCAATAGCTTAGAAATCTTGACAGCTCACAAAACTCAAAGAGAGACTTTACTTCTAGAAGTAGGCATCAAAGCTCCACAGAGAGTTTCTATTATGGGGAGCCTTACACCAAGCAAACATCTGACCTGCACACGCCCCACACAAATTGTGGAAAGCTTTTAAAAATTCAAAAACTTAAAGCTGGTAGAAAGGAACCATAAAACTCCTGGCCCAGAATAATGAAAAGTATGCCTTTATATTTACAAAATTATTAAATAAGGAAATAGCCCATCTGCAAAAATAGTAAGTAATAAAAAATCAAAAAGAAAAAGTATTCACAAAATGGCAAAACCCTAAATTCAAAACACCATAGAGCTGAACAAGAGAGCGAACCTCAGTGCATCACAATCATTAATACTGCTTTTACAAATTCCATACCAAACAGCATATAACAGAGACTTATGCATTGCATGTGTCATTCCAACAAATGGCTCATCACAAACATTTGTAGAAATACATTTTATTACTACAAATGTTGGTGATGAGCCAACTGTTGGAATGACACATGCAATGTATTTTATTACTACAAATGTCTGTAAAGCACCATCTGTTGGAATGACAAATGCATTTTTTTTTATTTCTATAACTGCTTTTCATGCACCATCTGTTGGAGTGACAAATGAAAAACACATTTTATTATTACAAATGTTTGTTAATCACCCTCTCCTGAAATGGGAAATGCAATATTTTTTTATTACTACAAATGTTTGTGATGCACCATCTTTTGGAACGACACATGCAATGTTTTTTATTACTACAAATGTTTGTGATGCACCATATGTTGGAATGACACATGCAATGCATTTTATTAGTTTATGTATTACCAAGCATATTCCAAAAGATGGTGCACTGCAAATGTTAACACTGAGGTCTACATTGGTTATTTAGATTTCAACTTGTCTTAGATGGGTAGCACAGCTGGAAGTTTAAGAAATGCGGCAGGTGAATTTTGAAGGGGTATTTAATATGAGACAGGAAGCCAGTGTCTTTTATCGTCAGAAAGTTTATCTCAATGATGATATGTTCTCCTCAAAGTCCTTTAAAAGACTAGTTCAGCTTAGAAGTGATAAAGAATAACAAGTTGCTGTGATATCCCATATAGAAAGTCATAACTGGGGGTCTGCTGATGTGTTACTGCTGATCAGAAGAAGTGCTGGCAGATGGTGAGGGGATTGCAGATCAGGTCACTTTGAACCTGGCCACAGAAGAGGATGGGATCATTTTACAAGAATCCCCTTGTGTTTCATTTCCATCTTCGGGATGGAATCCAATACCAGTAAATAAAACATCTCAGAGGGTGGGCCTGAGTCAGGTGTGGCAAAGGGGGGCAACTACACTACCTCTCTGACAAATCAAGTTACATTTTTCTTCAGTGTTCCCGCCTGTATGCGATCGGACTTTGGCTGGAATTACCTTCATTATATTGTGCTCTCAGCTTTCCTGCTGTTCTTAAAATGCATCAGTCTCTGTATTCATACACCAGTAGCACTGCTGCCGTTTATTACTTCATTTTATTAGGCTGCCATCACTTTTGTCAGTTGCTGAATCTCAATACATTTGAGGTGGGTGTCGGTGAGACTTATAAGACTATAATTCTTTGCATTTACATAGCACTTTTCTCACAGCGCTCAGCAATTGCAGGTTAAGGGCCTTGCTCAAGGGCCCAACAGAGCAGGATCCAAATTGGCATTTACGGGATTCAAACCGGCAACCTTCTGATTGCCAGTGCAGATCTCTAGCCTCAGAGCCACCAGACTAGGTGTGCAAAATCTGCGGATGCCAACCTCAGAGCTCAAACATGGCGTCCCTTGATTTGTGTTCCGCACTTTATGACAATACACTGTGGACCACCCTTCTCTTCTCTTCTCTTCTCTTGCTCTTCTCTTCTCTTGCTCTTCCACCTCCACTCCTCCATCCGGCTTTTGCTCCCAGAGTAGTGTCAGCTGATCCATTTCCAGCAGCACTTCCGGGTGTGGTGGAAGTTTTGCAATTAAGTGTTCAGGAGCTCTCTAGGCGCCCCCTGTCGGTGGCCATGGGCCCCAACAGGGTTGAGCTTCCATGCTCTGGACCCATGGTACCACCACACTCCAGGGGGGCTGCCCTCTAGTGCTTCAGGAGAGGCAATGCTCCAGAAACACTCCTTCTCCTGGTCCTTCCGACGTAGAGGCGTCCCGGCTGGGGCCCTTGGCACCCAAACCCATTTACCTCATTTCCAGACATTACCTGGAGGGTGCTGATCAACATAACCTCCTACTGTTAATCCTTTTCTGGCTTTGGCCACCATTTACCATAAATCAAACAGTGTGTATTGTTAAGTAGCAGACATCACATACCAAAAAAAAAACAAATCCTCCTTAGGGGTGACGGGACGGGCAAATGGGCCAAATCTGTCTGAGGTGACAGCAAAGTGGTTTGACATGAAACCGGGGGCAATAAGGGGGACTGCAAACTCGAGACTAGAAAAACCACATCAGTCACAGCGTGGAAGGGGCCTGGCAGTCGGCCCCCATTTTGATAAAAGGATGGCGTGCATTATTGGAGACAAGCCGCTCACTGACTTCACTCCAGGCGGCAATAATAACATGTCATCCCGCACTCTTGAGGGGTCTCCCTGAAATCCAGACAGCCGATAAATGCTTCAATATGCTTCAAGAAGAAAACGTCTGACTGTTTGCCACCAAGCCGTCTCATCACTTGGAGGGTAGGTTCAATAGCCCACCTCATCCAAATTCAGAATCGTAGGAAGCTGCAGCCCATCCTGGCAGCACAGGGTGCTAGGCGAGAAATGAGTCGTCATCATGTGAATCGATTTGCGATTACAAACGAGCGGATTCAGCCGAGCCCATTGGGAGTGCTGACTTGCATGCGTGATGTTGTCAGCATTTTCATTTTGCATTGTTAAAAAGCATGTGTGTAAGTGCCGCTGCCGAATTCATGATTCCCACTCACTTCACTTATGGTTCTTTAATGTCTGAATGTAATCATTTTCTGGCAAATAAGAATTCAGTCACCGATGATTCACTCATTCATCACACAAGTACAACAGAATGTTTTTATTGTTTGTTTTGTACAAATTGTTGTTGGACTTTTTATTTAAAGATAATATATAATGTGGGCACCAGGGGGCACTCCAGCTCCCTAAACACCCAGCATAAGCAGGCACGGACTCAAGTTAAAAGGCACAAAGAGTCTTTTATTGTGGGAAACTCTTTGAATCAAGTGTTTCCCACCACAGCCATAACTGCAATAAGCACAGTAGCACACAATAATTCTTTTTCTCCCTTCTCTCTCTCCTCTCTCTCTCTTTCTAAGTTACTCTTCCGATGCCTACTTTACACCTCCTTGCAAGCTTCATCCACCTTCCACCCAACTTTGGCTCCTTGATGTGAGGCTGGCAGCTTCTTATAACTAATCCCCAGGAGTGTTTCTAGTGACATTACGCTGAAACTCCGAAGCACGCCTGGGTGAGGTTGGACCCCAATGGATTAGGGACTCCGAAATCCCACAGCTCCCCCTGGCCGCCCCCACCGGGACCCAATATGGCTGTCACCCAGGACTACAATACCCAGCATGCCACCTGGACAACCCATGTGGGGACTCAAGGTTGGGATCGCTGCCATCTAGCATCCTGGGGAGACAAAGCCCTGTGTCAGCTGTCACTCCCCTGTTCCTCTACCTCTAGGGCATCCTGGCCGAGTAAGAATGAGAGCTGTCCCTCACAATAAACATAATTTAAACTAACACATTCATGTCCCTTTGTATATTAATTTTTAATTCTATTTGCATCCAAATTTCTTTAGCACAAATATTATAATGGCTCATTGACTGCACCAGGTATGTATAATTCACAGTTCGAAATTAATCATTACTCGAGAATGAGTCACACGATTCTTGTTCATTTGTTTCAGGAACTAAATCATTACCCGAAAACGAGGCATGCGTTTCTGTTTTTGATTTGTCAACTGAAACTTTTCCCAAGAACAAGGAACATAATTCTCTACCTCTTGATTCATGAACTGAATCATTACCTGAGGATGAGGTGTATGATTCTCACTCATTTGAGTCACAAACTGAGTCATTACCCGAGAACAAGGCACATGTTTCTCGTTCATTTGGTCTGTGAACTGCATCTTTTCCCCAAGGACAAAAAACATAATTCTCATCTGCTTGATTCATGACATGAATCATTACCTGAGAACAAGGCTTATGATTCTCACTCATTTCATTTGAAAACTGAATCATTACCTGAGAACAAGGCACACAATTCTCGTTTATGTGATTTGTGAAGTGAATAATTACCTATGAACAAGCTGCACAATTTCTATTCAAGTATGATTCTCTAACATATTGTCTTTTTTTAACTATGTTTTCACACTACCGTATAACCTGAAAAATTAATCATAAAATCAGACCCCAGCTTATAGGCCCGTTCAAAAATGCAACACTTAATTTTTTTTTTTTTACTAGGGGGCTCCACCCCCTGCTCGCTTCGCTCTCCCACCTGGGTTCGGTTAACCAGACATACAATTTAAAGAGATTGTTATTTTCATGGGAGTTGTTACATATAAATTATTTTCATTTTTACTTTAAAATGTGTTTGGACTTACATCGTGACAACACAGCCTGTGAGTGAATATCGTTTCTTTCTCTCTAATAAATAGAAAGACTTTGTCGAATGTTTGTCCATGCTTTCTTCTTCGCTTTGTCGTTGACGTGTCATCTAGATCGTGTAAAATTATTGTCCTGTTAAAATTTGTAAGAGCTGAGAGTGCAGGAAGTGTGTCTGCCAAAAGCATTGACATGACTGAGGTTAGATGACGGTGGTCTTGTTTAAAAATAGTTGTAAGTAGGGCGTGACTTGAAAGAATCTCATGTTAAAAATCACCGTCTCGTGGGACTTCATACCGTGCTAATGTTTTTGGAAACTTTACATTTTCGCTGGCAACACGAATTAGATGATCTACAAGTCTCTGATTTAAAGTTTAAATCCAAACAATATATTTGATCTCTTTTCACTGTTCCGTTATCTCACCGATTAATAATTTTTGTTTGTTTGCGCTAATGCGATCTTTACTGTCCTTTTTTTGAGACTTTCGAATTTTCATACTTCCATTATTATAATGTGTAACTGTCTTTCTGAGAAAATCACGTCTCGTCTCCTTCCAAGATTCTTTTTTTATAATAGAGAGACATGTTCTTGCCTCCTCCAATCTCACACCAGTTTCTCAGACACTTTGAATTTTGTTGCAGCAGCGCAGTTACCAATTTCTTTCGTCACTTCAACGACTTTTAATTTAATTCATATTTGCTTCTGATCGAACGCTCCATTGTAGATAACGGATGCTCTTACGATAAAGGTGTATGAGGGTGTGAGATAGAAAAAAACACAAATCAGAGCAAACGTGGCTTTGGAATAGTTTGGGTATTAACGTGTGGTCACGTGGACACGATACATAGAGAAAAAAAGGCTGTGTGTTCCATGGTTACTCTCTCAGGTGAGCGTTAGCATATCGTAATCTCTTGGACCAATAGTGTGAGTTTTCCACATTCGGCTTATACGACCGTGACCCTGTGTTAGGATATAACGGACTGACTGACTGACTTATATGACCGACATTATAAAATACCAGAAATTATACGGTAAAATCGAGTCCCGACTTATCCGCGGGAGAACTTAAATGGGAGTATATACATGGTAATTACTTTACCTTCACCAGTAACTGGACTAAACGTCCGCCTCTGATTGAGAGCCCGTGAAGCGCAGGATAACTTATCCGCGAGTATATACGGTATATGCTGTTGAACATATTGATTCTCGTTTATGTCATTTGTGAACTGAATGATTACCTGTGAACAGGCTTCACAATTTCCATTCAAGTTCGATTCTCTAACATATTGTCTTTTTTAACTACCGTATTTACGCGTGTATCACGCACACATATTTTCCCGAAAATTAGCATTAGAAAATCAGGTGCGCGTCATACACGAGGAAATGTAATCCTGTAATGTTAACCTCTTCTGCTTGGGCTCGCTCGCTCGCTCTCTCTCTCTCGCTCACTTGTTGACGCACTCATGCTCTCTCTCTCTCGCTCGATAGCTCGCTCTCTCTCTCTAAACACTTCCTATACAATCACGATGCACCTCATAAACGGGGCAAAACTCTTTTCGCACTTTTCTATGTAAAAATTAGGGTGCGCGTCTTACACGAGGGCGTGTGGTACACGAATAAATACGGTATGTTTTCCTGCGGTGGGCAGGCGCCCTGCCCGGGGTTTGTTTCCTACCTTGTGCCCTGTGTTGGCTGAGATTGGCTCCAGCAAATCCCCATGACCCTGTGGTTAGTATATAACGGGTTGGATAATGGATGGATGGATGGAACTATGTTTTCACGCTATATGCTGTTGAACAGGACCATGTCATACAATAGTGAATAGTCAGTATGTTTAATACACAGTTATACAGTAAATACAGCATATAAAAGTCCACACAGTGATTACTGCCGTGGCCAGAGTCCTACTTTCAAATCCCGTGCGCCATTGTTGTCAAGGCCATTTTAAGACACCCCACAGGCCGCAGGGTGTCAAAGCACAAAGGCCCTCACTCACCTCATGTCACTATCCCACCAGGCACATGCATATACTCACACATTAGGAAAGTCACATATGTTAAAAATAAATCAGGTACAGTGATTGAAGTACAAAAAAACGTGACAGTGGGTCCGCTTCACTTTCTTTTTTCTTTTTTTCTCATCTGCGTATTCCAATGAATGGAACAAACAGACCTACCAATGATTTCTGTAAATGGTGCTCTTTATTTAAAGCTATGAAATCTTTTGTTTGAATGCACACTGTGACACCTAAGAAGGTTGAGTCCGTTTTTTTTTACTAGAACTGGATACGTCCAGCCTTACTGCCTTTTCATTTCGAGTAAAGTCATTCCGAGTTGACCGCAACATTCCCTAAGACTGTGTGTTTAAGTGTGTAAGGGGGGCATGAGTTAGATGGATGACTCGTTTTTTTTTTTTTTTTTTTTTGTTTTTTTTTCAGAGTAGACCCCCGTCTCGACTCTCTCATTCTCCCATTTCTCTGTCTGGCTTATCCACTTATCTCTTGGGAGCCCTTTACATTGTGACCGTATTTGCTTCTGTTCAGATGACATCTGGCTGCGATTCCTCTTCTCTTCTCCCTCACTATACAGAGGCGCTACAAGGTGCCCCTCGAGAGGTTTCTATTTGATCTCCTAATGGGACCGATCTGCCGAAAATCTAAAGCACATTTGAATTATTGCGTTTCTTTTTCCAATTTCCGCTCACACCAATTTGGCTTGAGTGAAACGTCAAAGAGATAATGGAGCAGCGAAGGGGAGAAAAGCAAAGCAGCCGACTGTTTTGACGAGCAGCTGAAGCCCCTGATACGGGACAGCCGCGAGCCCTCCTCGTGTCGCTCCAGTGCTCCTTACGTCCATTTATTACTGACGCTGCTGAGAAATGCTGCCAGTGGCGTACCTGAACAAACACTCCTGCTAATAAAACTCGTTTTGTTCTGTTATGAGTGAGACCCACGGATGGAGTGAGGCGAAATTAAATCCGGGGTTCATTATACCGAGTGCTTGTCAGAGTCTTTAAAACTGCACCTATGTTATGTTTGGAGTCGGGCCACCGATTACATTTTAATGATAAGATTGTGGAAAATAAAGAAGAAAAAAAACATGTCCTTTTAAAATTCACTCAGATCCCCGTTAAGCGGAGTGAGAAACGAACTGCGGTGATTTAAAGTCTGGTATGAGCACCAGAGGAGGTTTACACGTAAAGTTCAAGGCTCGATGACAAGCTGGGCTGTTACGATCAATAAAATGGCCTTTGAATTCTTCTTCTTCATCAACTTTCCTAGCCTTTGTCTTGCGCTAACGCAGGGTTCGCTACTTTCGACGCCTCCCTCCACTTCTTCCGATCTGGGGCGTCTTCCGGGTCGATGTCAATCTGTCGCATGTCCTCCTTGATTCTGTCACGGTCTTCCACGTTGTCGCTTGCCATCTGGGCTGAGTCGAAGGACGATCTTGCGTATCCACCAAGTTGACATGTTCGCACCTCCGAAACCCCCTCGTAAACGCTGATACAATGGGAAACAAATAACAGTTGTTTTTTTTAACCTCCTCTTTGCTTGATCAGCTGCTGGCTTTCTGCTTCTGCTGTGCCTCGTGATCTGCACTTCACTCGTCTCTCTTCTCCCCCAGACATCCTCAAACACCATTCTACCTCTTTTTGCACCGAATGATATTTTCCGTTTGTTTGCACTAATGCGATCTTTACTCTCCTTTTTCTGAGACTTTTGAATGTTCCTACTTCCATAATCACTATCCCGTTCTGCATGTGTTTCACGGGACTTGTAAGTATGACGTGACTTCAACGTCTCTCTTCAAAAGATCACGTCTCATCACAAGAGTTTTTTTTTTTTTATACTAGAGAGATTTCACCAATTTCTTTGTATGAGGAATTTGTTACTTTTCGGATACCCTCTGGGGTCAGAGTGTAGGGTCAGCCGGGAATCCCCCACACAATATACAGCAGTTTTCTTGTACAGGCACAGACCAAGACCATTTTGTCTTGGAATTTTTTTATGAATGAATTTACACATACATCAGTCAGTCAGTCATTTTCCAACCCGCTATATCCTAACTACAGGGTCTCAGGGGTCTGCTGGAGCCATTCCACAACACAGGGTGCAAGGCAGGAATAAATCCTGGGCAGGGTGCCAGCCCACTGCAGGACACACACACACCAAGCACACACTAGGGACAATTTAGGATCGCCAATGCACCTAACCTGCATGTCTTTGGACTGTGGGAGGAAACCCACGCAGACACGGAGAGAACAGGCACTCCACGCAGGGAGGACCCAGGAAGCGAACCCAGGTCTCCTAACTGTGAGGCAGCAGCGCTACCCACTGTGCCACTGTTTCCTCCCACAGTCCAATGACATGCAGGTTAGGTGCATTGGCGATTCTAAATTGTGCCTAGTGTGTACTTGGTGTGTGTGTGCGCCCTGATCGGGGTTTGTTTCCTGCCTTGCGCCCTGTGTTGGCTGGGATTGGCTCCAGTAGTACAGACCCTGTAGTTAGGATATAGCAGGTTGGATAATGGTTGGATGGATACTTTCACCATTAGTGTATTTCACTAGTTGCTCTGAATGCCAGGCCAGGCAGCAGACCACTGATTGTAAACGTCACTCCGGCTCTGGCCACTGTACGGCACCCCTCAAATGATTACAGGTGATGGGCCTAGCAGAGTAGGATCCCTTTTGGGAGTAACATGGATTTGAACCGGTAACCGTCTGGATGCCAGCGCAGATCCTTAGCTTCAGAGCCACCACTCCACATCATCATAGATAGATAGATAGATAGATAGATAGATAGATAGATAGATAGATAGATAGATAGATAGATAGATAGAGGCACTATATAATAGATAGATAGATAGATAGATAGATAGATAAGGAACTATATGATAGATAGATAGATAGATAGATAGATAGATAGATAGATAGATAGATGATACTTTATTAATCCCAAGGGGAAATTCACATACTCCAGCAGCAGCATACTGATAAAGAACAATTTTAAATTAAAAAGTGATAACAATGCAGGTATAACAGACAGACATTTCATTTCATCATTTCATTTGATACCATTTGACTTGAAAACAGGATTTTCTTCTAACCTTCCAGATGAACATGAATTGTTGTTGGCAAGAAAAGCTGCAGATTCCTCCATCAACATCATTTTTCACCATAAAAATCTAAGATTTGAGAGAGAGAGAGTCAGAGCACCCTGCCACCCCCTGGTCTGGCGTGGAATTACTATCATTTAGGCCCTTCAGCTGTCTCCCAATCGCACGTGTGTGACAACGTAGATAAAGAATGACTGGAATCTTCAATGTGTGGTGACCTACCTAATAGGAGGACACTAACAGTTTAAGAAATCCTCAGCTTACTCTGTGTTACTGTATGCAGCAAGAGTCCTTTTAAAGTCAGGAGCCACAGGGAGTTCACAAATCTGTTACCATCAATTCTTGGTTATTTACTATATGGAGCTGGTTATGGATCTAAAGCAATAAAGGTTCTTTCTGGAACCTTCATGCGGAGGGTTCTTTTTGGCACCAAAAATGGCTTCCTTATCGCATCAACTTTGAACAACCAGTCCGGCACCTTTATTTTTAAGAGTGTAGGGTCATTGACTTGTTGGAAGGTGAAACTTCGGCACTCAACCCTCTCTAGTCTCCACTACCACTACCAGGGTCATCCTAATGGCATTATAGGCCCCCGGGCAAAGCAGTACACTGGGGCCTCTACATACAGAACCACTCAGCAAATCATATAGATTAGCATGGAGCCCCCGGGCAGCTGCCCAGCATGCCCATGAGTTAAGACAGCCCTGACCAAAACTCCACTACTCCTCTGTTCTACCACTACAGATTTGAACAGTCTTGCACACATGATGGGCGTTGTCTGGTTTCCTCCAGATATGATGCCAGTCTTGGTTTAATCAGACCAGAGAATCTTGTTTCTCACAGTCTGAGTGTCCTTTAGGTGTATTTGTTTGTAAACTCCAAGCAGACAGCCATGTGTCTTTTACTGAGGAAACGCTTCAATCTGACCTCTCTGTCATAAAGCCCAGATCAGTGGAACATTGCAGTGATGGTTTCCCCAGCTCAGGTAGAATGGCCATTGGGTTTTTAGTCACCTCTCTTATTAAGGCCCTTCTCTCCTCTGATTGCTCAGTTTCATTGGTCCAAATTAATCCAAATGCGTTCTTGCTCAGTGCAGAAAACATCCCCACCTATCACTTGTACACTACTCTGGTTCAGGTTTTCACAGCGTAATTATATTAAACTAGACTTTAAGCCCGTTACAATAACGGGCGCTAGAACAGCAGTGCATAAACATTAGTAGGAACAGTCGATATTAAATGGCAGGGGACCTTGTATGTGGCTGTAATGTGCGTCACTGTATTGTGTGCCTTTCATTTTCTCTCTCAGTAATACTGGCTTGTATTTCTGTAAAATGCCTGTAATCTTGTCGGACAGTAATACAGTGGAACCGAAGTAATTTCCCCCATAGGAGTGTATGTAAATACAATTAATCCGTTCCAGACCGTATGAACTGTATGTAAATATATATTTTTTTAAGATTTTTAAGCACAAATATAGTTAATTATACCATTGACTGCACAGCATAATAGTAAACTAAATGTAAAAACCTTGAACAACAGAGAAAACTAACACTGCAAGAGTTATGCTTCAGCCTTACGACCCGCTCGCT
This sequence comes from Polypterus senegalus, assembly GCF_016835505.1. Taxonomy (NCBI): domain Eukaryota; kingdom Metazoa; phylum Chordata; class Cladistia; order Polypteriformes; family Polypteridae; genus Polypterus; species Polypterus senegalus. The sequence goes on along the minus strand of NC_053163.1, from coordinate 148,006,510 downwards.
AAAAACACTTTTTTTTATTGAGTTTTAAGCACAGGGAAAAAAATGAACATTTGAAAAATCTGTAATCTAATAAACAACCAAGAAAAGTAACATTGCAACAATACACGCGGCGCCTGTGTGTGTGTGTCTGTCTGTCTGTCTCTGTCGCGGGCCTGCGTGTGTGTCTGTCTGTCTCTGTCGCGGGCCTGCGTGTGTGTCTGTCTGTCTCTGTCGCGGGCCTGCATGTGTGTCTGTCCCCTATGCGGGCCAGCCTGTGTGTGTGTGAGAGAGAGAGAGAGAGTGTGTCTCTCAGGCGGGCCTGTCTGCCTGTGTGTGTGCGCGTGCGTGCGTGCGTGCGTGCGTGCGCGTGCGTGCGTGCGTGCGTCTGTCTCTCGCGGGCCTGTCTGTGTGCCCTGCCTGCCCGTCCGTCCGTCCGTCCGTCCGTCCGTCCGTCCGTCTGTCTGTCTCTCGTGTCTTCACCAGAAGACACACACCCGGACACCTGGACCCACACAGGGGTTTTATTAAAGAGGATGATTAATAATTAGAACACGGCTTATCAGTGCGTCTGTATTATATTCTAGTTGATGCTTATAAATAATTATATGTGAAAAATTATTGCTGTTTCTCTATATATGAATAAATCTATGCAAAATTTATCTTCATTTTTCTCTATACGTCATTTTAATTTTCTATTTAAATAGATTAACATACTGCAGTGGGCTGGCGCCCTGCCCAGGGTTTGTTTCCTGCCTTGCGCCCTGTTTTGGCTGGGATTGGCTCCAGCAGACCCCCGTGACCCTGTAGTTAGGATATAGCGGGTTAGATAATGGATGGGCCTCACAGTTAGGAGACCCGGGTTCGCTTCCCGGGTCCTCCCTGCGTGGAGTTTGCATGTTCTCCCCGTGTCTGCGTGGGTTTCCTCCGGGTGCTCCGGTTTCCTCCCACAGTCCAAAGACATGCAGGTTAGGTGGATTGGCGATTCTAAATTGGCCCTATTGTGTGCTTGGTGTGTGGGTGTGTTTGTGTGTGTCCTGTGGTGGGTTGGCACCCTGCCCAGGATTGGTTCCTGCCTTGTGCCCTGTGTTGGCTGGGATTGGCTCCAGCAGACCCCCGTGTCCCTGTGTTCGGATTCAGCAGGTTTGGTAATGGATGGATGGATAATGGATGGACTGCGGTGGGTTGGCACCCTGCCCGGGATTGTTTCCTGCCTTGCGCCCTGTGTTGGCTGGGATTGACTCCAGCAGACCCCCGTGCCCCTGTGTTCGGATTCAGCGGGTTGGAAAATGGATGAATGGATGGATAGATTAACATATTCAGATATGTTGGAGGGCGTAAAATTGAAGCACCGGACACCCCGAGCGGCACGAACTTGAGCTACATAACCGTCCAAACTTCTTCTGTTTATGAATCATGAAGGTCACTATGCTGTTGGAAAACTTCAATGCCACCGGATTCTTTGTAGCCTTCCCCAGATCTGTATCTTGAATCCTGTCCCCGAGCTCTGCAGGTTGTTCCTTCAACCTCATGGCGTGGTTTTTGCTCATCTGTGGTATCTTCTATCCTCAGATGTGTGCCTTTCCTATTTGCATGCAATAAAATGGATTCACTACATGTTGGACTCCAAACATCAATGATGATCAATAGCATGAGATGCACCAGAGCCAAATTTCAAACGTCATAGCAAAGAGTCAGAATACTTGTGTTGATGGAATATTTCAGTTTTTTTTTCTTTTTCATTATTATTGTTTTTAATGAATTTGGAAATATTTCTAAATTCCTACTTTCACTTCTCTTATTGATATTGAGTGTTACTTGATTTTAGCACAAGGCTGCAACATAACAAAATGTGTAAAAAGTGAGGGGGCCTATAACTTTCTGAGTCTTCTTTATATATCGGGACACACAGCTGCAGAAGTTCAGCGGGATTAGCTTTCACCCTTATTTTCAGTTGTTGCCCCGGTCACTATGGCGTCTGCACGTGCTCTCCATGTTCGCAGGGAGTTCGTTGTTTATGTGAGCTCCGATTTCCTCCCTCATCCAAAGGCTTATTTGTTAATTTGCACCGCATCCGGGTTCTCATCACTCGAGCGGCGCGCACTTCACGGCATGGACGCGCACTCGGTTCATACTCCGCTAGAGAAACCCGCCCTCTCAAAAAAGTAATCTGCCTTTTGACTGCAAGGGGGTCTTGTTGCATGTGAGCCCTGCTGACGCAGTTCTTAGCTAACTTACAGTGAACGAATGTGGATATAAGCGTGGGATATTTTCAAAAGTGAACCGGGAGCCATAGGCAGAGTTTAAGGGGTCGCATGGCCCCTAACGGACGGACTCACTATGTTACTACAATCGTTATCCAATAAAGGGTTGTTTATTTCCTCAGAAGTTTATATTTCGATTTTCATGGAACAGTTAAGGCAAATATTTTGATAACCAGTGAACACGGTAATTAAATCCATCCTAAGCGGATCTCACGTAGTCTACTCGCCTATTCTTAAAATAGAGAAACATTCTGAGCTACATAAATTACGGACTAGTTTCCCGTTTGAGATTTAGTTTAAGAGAAGCCATTTCAACTTTCATACTTTGAATTCAGGATTTTCCTCTTTTATATGTAAAATAACCGCTCCTGTCGGCTATAACAGATCCTCAAGTCGCATTTTAAATGACCGCCAAGTGGCACGCGCGCGTGCGTGTGTTCGCGTGTCCGCGCCTTAAATGCCGCCTGTGCAAACAGTCTGAGCAAAACTTAGACATACGTCACGCACACCTGGTGACAAAAATATTCAATAAACAAAATTGTTTCGATCAAGTGAAGAAAATATGTTAAATGCTTCAACTTTTAATTAATCCATCCCTTTCCTAAACTCACAGAGCAGGAACGCTGGGAAACTCATCGGGCGCAAGGCAGGAACATTCGCTGGACGGGACGACTGCACATTGAAGGACGAACGCACAAATACACAGACACAAACATCAGGGGCCACTTTAGCGATGACAATGCTCCTAACCAGCATGTCTTTCAAAACAGTTAGCCCAGTTCCAAATCACCTAACTCCATGCATACGTTTTTCAAAATTGTTTGAAAAATAAGAATGTGTTTATTTTATTACAAGCACAATAAGCAGGCATTTCAGTATTGTTAAGGGAACTTGTGCACTATTCCATATTTTACAGTTTTAAAAGCATTATTGTGAGATTTAAGTTAAATTGTAACTTTATATTACAGACAATTTATGATTTGTGTGTACATTCTTACAAATGCTGGTTCTTTAATGGCACTTTAAGGGTCTTTACTGGGTTGTGTGTTCCTTGTAGAACTCTCACTTCACAAACCACCATTTCATTCTTGGACGGGTTCTCTGCATATATGAAGTTGGTTGCTTCTTTGTACTTTGAAAAACTTTTTAATGTGTGGAAAAATCTGAAATCTTTAATGTATGGTAGGCTACCTAGCATGGAAACTAACAGAGTAAGAAAACCAGAACTTAGCCATTACTCATTGTAAGCAGTAAGAGTCCTTACAAAATCAGGACCCACTGGTACTTCACAAATCTCTTGCTGTCTATTCATGATTATTTACTGTATGGAGTGTGGAATAAGTGCTTCACCAGCGCCGACCCAACACAGACTGACGACATGAGACGTGTGAAAACTAAACAAACAGATTCATTTTTCTTCACCCGTGGGGCACGTCTTCCCCGTGTCCCACAGGCAGTACACAGTCCCTAAAACACACACAAGCAAAGCAACAACAAAAATAGCAAATCTTCCTTCACCACCACTCCTACCGGCAAGCGTCGTCGTCGTCGTCGTCGTCGTGTCGTCGTCGTCGTCGTCGTTGTTGTTGTCCTCCTCCCAACTCTGGCTCCTGGAGTGGTAGCTGCAGGCTCCTTTTATAGTTCACCCGGAAGTGCTTCAGGTGATTAATTAACCTAATAAAGGCTGCACTTCCAGGTGTGGCTGCTTTACCGCCCAGACGGGCTCAGGAAGCCATGCAGCTCCTCCTGGTGGTGGCCACAGAACCCAACAGGGATGAGCTCCGGTGTAACACAATTGTGGGCCCGATGCAATCCAGGGGGGCTGCCACCAAGTGTTCTTGGCTGACGTAGTGTGCATCCTATGGCTGCTCCCCAGGATCCAGTGTCAAAGGGGCGTCCGGGCTGGGGCATGGGTCCCGGCCGTCCGCCACAGGAGAATATTATGCATTTAAATAAATAAATGGTCTTTCTGGAACTTTCATGTGGCTGGGTCTTTTGGGAAACCAAAGTGGTCCCCCTATGGCAATAAATCTGAAAAACCACTCTGCCACCTTTATTTTAAGGGTGTTGGGATATGATGTAAATATGGAGCAGTACAGTTGTGACTCAAACAAATGAAAGTAATTTTTTTTATTATTGTTTGTCTACCCCACCAGCCTAAATGTCAAACTCCACCCATGCTGGCAACTAGTCCGGAAATGAGTCTGTGGCCCAAACTATGAGGACTGAATGAAACAAGCAATTTGGGTGATTGCGCCACCTAATGATGACAATACTATGAGCACTAGAACTGCTTCTTAAACAGTTTTTTACTCTTTTTATTAGTAAATGATTTTATTTAAAGTTCACTCCTCTGTCTGTTTCTTTGTCTGGGTCAAATCTTGCAGCTGATTTTAAACCCATTTTTGGCGAAGCAAATGTCTTCAAGTTTTGCATGTGTTCAGTATCAAAACTGATGCAATTACGTAAAACAATTTGCCGTAATCAATGGTTATGTGATTCCAGCTAACACACACTATATAAGAAACATTACCTGGATGAAATGGGGCGCATCATCATCATAGATAGATAGATAGATAGATAGATAGATAGATAGATGTGAAAGGCACTATAAGATAGATAGATAGATAGATAGATAGATAGATAGATAGATAGATAGATAGATAGATGGATGTGAAAGGCACTATATGGTAGATAGATAGATAGATAGATAGATAGATAGATAGATAGATAGATAGATAGATAGATGTGAAAGGCACTATATGATAGATAGATAGATAGATAGATAGATGGATGTGAAAGGCACTATATGGTAGATAGATAGATAGATAGATAGATGTGAAAGGCACTATATGATAGATAGATAGATAGATAGATAGATAGATAGATAGATAGATAGATAGATAGATAGATAGATAGATGTGAAAGGCACTATATGATAGATAGATAGATAGATAGATAGATAGATGTGAAAGGCACTATATGGCAGATAGATAGATAGATAGATAGATAGATAGATAGATAGATAGATAGATAGATAGATAGATAGATAGATAGATAGATAGATAGATACATTATTAATCCCAAGTGGAAATTCACAGTGCTGCATCAGTGATGTATCCTGAGGTCCTTGAGCGTTTCGGGTCTTATAACATCATACACCCTTGCTCAGGCGACCCAGCCGGGGTTGATCAATCCCCAACTTGCATCCCAGTAGCGGCCCACGGATCAGCCCTCTTTATCCAAACAACAATGATGGAGAGAGAATATAGTGAGGTATAGGAGCATACAAGTGAGAGACACATCGGATTGCCCCCACTTTCCTCTTCCAATGAGCGGAGTGGATGAATACGCCTGCCGACTTTACTTATTTACTCTTGCGAAGGAGTAGCCTTGATGGTCACGGTGAGGAAGGATTGCTGTACGCTTGCCATTCTGTCGTCCATATTTTTATTTTTTGCAGCAACCGAGCGCTAATCCCATAAGAGCCTGAACAGAAATATAGAGACCGAAAAATAATTGTTTTCAGTATTCAAATAATTCTGCAAAGAAGATATATTATGTAATACTTTAAAGAAGCTTCCTGTTCATTAAAAATGATTAAAGAAAAAAAGGGGTCTGCTGGAGCCAATCCCAGCCAACACAGGGTGCAAGGCAGGAAACAAGCCCCGGGCAGGGCGCCAGCCCACCGTAGGGCACACACACCAAGCACACACTAGGGACATTTTACGATCGCCAATGCACCTAACCTGCATATCTTTGGACTGTGGAAGGAAACCCACGCAGACACAGGGAGAACATGCAAACTCCATGCAGGATGTTAAAATAATGTATTTATTTTAGTTATAAATGCACTAAAAAGCAAATAATACATTTTTCTTCAACCACAGTTTTCTTGGTTGTATGTGACAAAATAAAATCATGGGGTTGAGGGTCTCCATATACTCAAGTGCTGACCTACTACTGACTACTCTGTACAGTAGATGAGGATCATGGACTTGAACTTAATGTGTGTTGCTACAGGGAGCCAATATAGCGCCCTGAAGAGAAGAATGATGTGTGCCCTTCTCAGCTGGTTGAATCCAAGACGGCTTCTACATTTTGGATCATCTGTAGTGGCTTGATGGCACCTGCAAGTCCTCGTGCATGCAGTGAGCTGCAGAAAAATCCAGACGTGACAAGACCAAAGCCTGGACCAGAAGCTGTGCTTCATGCTCAATTAAATAAGATCGGACCTTTTTTTGGGTGTTATACAGAGTGAGACTTTGTGAAAATTGAAATGTGGCCAGAGAAAGATGAAATCTCATCAACCGCCACCCCAAGGTGGCATTACTGACTTGGATGGTGTTAATGACGGGCTAGGGGTTGTTTTTGGCAGATTGAGCTGCAGGCTACCTAGCAGGACACTAACAGATTAAGAAAAACTGAAGTTAGCCTGCATGATTGTAGGCAGCAAAAGTCCTTTAAAATTCAAAAAGAACCCTTTGGGATTTCAAAAAATCGTTGCCATCTGTTTATGGTTATTTACTTGATGAAGCCTGTTATGCATCTAAATAAATAAAATTTCTTCATTTGGAGGGGTAGAAGCAAAAATGTCTCGCTCTGAAGAACCATTCTGGCACCTTTATTTTTAAGAGTGTACATGTTTTTGTTTTCAAGTAGGGTCATTTAATCTAATTAAATGGAAATCTGTGTCAAAAGTTTATTAAGTATATACAGGTTTGTGAATGACCCCCATGAGCCCACGAGGTATCAGCAACAGCAGCAACCGCTACACCCACTAAAAGGATTAATTTAAAACAAACAAACCAACAAACACACAAACAAACAAATAAGTCTTCACTCCACTCGATCCTCTACTGGATCTGTGCGGAGAGCCTGTTGATAAAAACAACCAAAAAGGTTTGAACGGAAATAAAATGTCCGTTAAGGGGTTGGCACTCCAGCAATCATTAGAAACCTCCCACTGTACCAGTGTGGGGCTGAGGTGCCACACGCTGCACTCAGGTGCCAATCCAGGTGGTTCATCGTCTGGTGGGTGACCTCACAACCTTGGTGGCGCAGTGTTTAGCGCTGGTGTTTCACAGGTCCTGCACCCAGGCAACAGAAAATAATTAATAGCAACAAATAATATAGACGGGCGGAGTTCTATAGGTCGTATTTGTTGTGATCAGTCCGCTTTGAGGGTTTTTCTTTTTTACACCTTTTAAGAATTTTTAATTATGCTAGAAAAACTGCATACACATTCAGAATATAAAATATCTTCGCCACGCTACATATTCGATCAAGCAGGTTTGACGATCGATTAGCAAATGTGTGCTTTTTAAAGATTTGTGACTTGTATCCGCCGCCATTGTCCCCGTCTAATAAGATCGTAACTCCCTGTCTGCCCTCAGCCACTGACGCCATGAGGTCCACAGTTTCCAGACTGGCGTCTCAGCCACTTGATACGCGCACCTTTAAAACCTGCTGAGGGGTCGCGCTCCTGTAAATCGGACGTATAAAGTGGGATTAGTAAAAAAAAAAAAAATTTAGAAGACGCTTTAGGTAAGGAGCAAGCGCTGCTACACTCTGAGAAATAGCGGACTTGAATTCTGATTTGTTAGGGTTCGTCTCTTTTTGTTCCGGCTTTCTGAAGTTTACCTTTTCTTTTTTTTTCTTTTTTATCCTTTTCTCTACTCTGACTCTGAACGTATTGGTTGTATACGTTCGACTAAATTGTATTCAATGTTATTTTCTTCAGATTAGAAAAAAAAGTTGTACAACCACTAAAAAAAATGGCGTCAGATTAAAATAAAAAAATATATGTACATCGGTTGCACATAATAAAATTACTTCACAATAATCACAAATAATTTAATTATGCTTAATGTACTGAATTAATATATCCTGAAACAACATGATAGTTTTATACAAACTGAATGAAACTTTTTAATTCTCTATTAAATCAATTATGTTATGTTAAATGAACGTATATGTCAATGAATATCTTAACAATTGTTTGATAAACGTTTTAAAAAATTCACCTCACCGAGTTACTTAGCTATAACCTTTTTAGGCTGTCCATTATACATGTTTCAGTATCACTTTTCATGTTCAGAGTTATTAATAAGAAATAAACAGGTTTGCTTATACCAAAACTATACAACAATACAAACTAACAAAAATACAAAAGGTTAGTATTTAAAAGCGGAAATGTACAAGAACGGTACAAGGACACTGCTTCTTTGGCTGTGCCAGATTGCCATGACCAATGTAGAACTAAATATGAACACAAATTGCACCTTGGAAACAGTGATATATTATAAAATACATTTATTTATATTTATGTAACGGTATAGATTATAGAATAAATGTTAAATATTCATAAAATATAAAGTGCAAAAATTGCTGCCTGGCACCTTCTTTCACAATCTATCTATCTATCTATCTATCTATCTATCTATCTATCTATCTATCTATCTATCTATTATGCAGTATTATATATATATATATATATATATATATATATATATATATATATATATATATATATATATATATATATATATATATTGCATGTTCTCCCCGTGTCTGCGTGGGTTTCCGGGCGCTCCGGTTTCCTCCCACAATCCAAAGACATGCAGGTTAGGTGGATTGGCGATTCTAAATTGGCCCTAGTGTGTGCTTGGTGTGTGGGTGTGTTTGTGTGTGTCCTGCGGTGGGTTGGCACCCTGCCCAGGATTGGTTCCTGCCTTGTGCCCTGTGTTGGCTGGGATTGGCTCCAGCAGACCCCGTGACCCTGTATTCGGATTCAGCGGGTTAGAAAATGGATGGATGGATATATATATATATATATTAATATAATAATATATATAATTTTAAACGAGAAAATTCTGTAATTTGCAGTTTCTGGTTGGGCAATGTTATGATAATACAAATAAACAGCAATGCTGAAAGTAGTTGACCCGTAACGAAAGTCACAAGTTTTGTTTTTTTTTAAGTACGTAAATGTACCCGTACTAAGCGAGTAAATCTAAACAACTTAATAGTATATTTACTGATTTGTGACGGTAGATAGTGAGCATAGTTTAATAAAATATAAGAGAATTCAAAGATAAACGCAAAACGGAGGACCGTGTGTGTGTGTTTTTTAACTTTCATTTCACTAACATTTTGCTCTTCACCGGCTTCAATAACTCAAACTCACAACCTGTCGCTTCTTTGAAAGTCACGTGACTTTACCGCCACGTTATCCAGCCTGCGCTGAAGGTGAATTCGCCTGCTGCGTATTAAATTCCGATGAGGACTAAATAGAACTATTTTGATTTCTTCCTAAATGACTAAAATTAGTATATTGTACATCCCACAGGATTCAATAAATTAAAGATGGTTGAGTTATGTTCAGAAGTGGAACATAAACAATACATGTAATATAAAGTAAATAATTTTAAAATACATTTTTGTAAATGTAACATTCTGCCATTTCCCGTTTTTTCCAGTGATGTCACTTTACTCGACTGTGTGATTCCTCGTAGCTCCATTGCTTTGCAAAGCGACATTTTATTCTGGCCTTCTTTGCATATGAAGTTGGTTCTTTGGTATTTCAAAAGGTTTCTAATTTGTGGACAAACAAAATTAAAGTCTAGCCAATCGTCAAGCCCACTCTGGTCTTTAAATGACGCTTTATGGTTCTTTGTAGAAGTCTTGCTTGACAAAGCACCGTTTCATTCTGGGAGGGGTTCTCAAAGTTTGCTCTTTGTGCTTTGACGTGTGTGGAAAAATATAAAATCTTTAATATATGGTAGGCTCTACCTAGCAGGACACAAGCAGATAAAGAAAACCCAAACTTAATCAGTGTAATTGTATGCAGCGAGAGTCCTTTTAAAATCAGGAGCCCATTGATTTCTCAAATCGGCTGCAATCTATTCATTGTTATTTACTGTATGGAGGCTGCTATGGATCTAAATGAATAACAGCTCTTTCTGGGATCATCAAGTGGGAGGGTCTTTTGGGAACCAAAAATGGTTTCTCTATGGCAATGCACTGAAGACCCACTCTGGCAGCTTTATTTTTAAAATTATTGTATAGTTAAGTGTGCATATACTGTACTGTCATAAATACTTTAGACATGATGGGTCGATTAATTGCTAATATATTACTTAGCTCTAATACTACAGTATATATACACGAAATGGAAGGTATAGAAATATTTGTTTCTTTTTAGAATTTTTTAAATATATTATGTATCTTACACACTCACAGATACCATCCTTAAAGGGGAAAGAAAGCAAGCTTCAGTGATAAATAAGAAATGACTTAGAAGGGCAGCAGAGCAAGTCCACCACAAACATTAGCACTGCTTTTATGAATCCAACAGATGGCGCATCACAATTATTAACACTGCTTTTACGAATCCTGCACCAAACGGTATGCAACAGAGAAACAGACACTGGACGGACACACTGCACTATAAAATTTCTACGCTGAGGTATATGCTGATTATTTAGATTTCAGTCCATCTTAGATGGGAAGCACAGCTAGTCCACCTTAATAAAAAGACAAGTGTCTCTGTGTCCGTCTGGTGACTATGTCTCTGCTATCCAACAGGTGGTGCATCACAGATATCAGCGCTGCTTTTACAAAACTATTGGTGCATCACAATCATTAGTACTGCTTTTACAAACCCAACAGATGGCGTATCAGAAATATTAGCATTGGTTTTATAAAACTAACAGATTGCACATCACAAACATTTGCACTGCTTTTACAAATCCAACTCATGGCGCACCATAATCATTAGCACTGCTTTTACAAATCCAACTCATGGCGCACCACAATCATTAGCACTGCTTTTTTAAATCCAACACATGGCACACCACAATCCTTAGCACTGCTTTTACAAATCCACCAAATGGCGTCTCACAAATATTAGCACTGATTTTACGTATCCAACAGGTGACGCATCACAAATATTAGCACTGCTTTTACAAATCCAACACATGGAGCACCATAATCATTAGCACTGCTTTTACAAATCCAACACATGGAGCACCATAATCATTAGCACTGCTTTTACAAATCCAACACATGGAGCACCATAATCATTAGCACTGCTTTTACAAATCCAACAGATGGTGCATCACAAACATTCCATGATGTGGAGCTTGGCTGCACATCTCTGTGAAATGAACTCCATGGTGACTGCTGGTTTTCAATCCAGCCAGTTCTTGCTGTTCTTCCTGCATCTTTGGATTTTTTTTTTTTTATAAAGCTCACTGTTTCCCAGTACTGCCTGTTTATGATGTTAGTCTTGGAACTCAGTGGGGTTTATGAAAATATTGCATGAGCTCAATAACGTGAGACAAAGTATTTCTTCTTGTTATGATTTCACTTCCCTGCTGTTATTTAAGCCATACAAATGAAAAGGACGCCGAAGCTGCGTGTGTTCAGCCCTTATTATTCATTGCATCCTTGTCTGATCCTCCATATGAGCTCTCACTGTTTGGATGCAATTTATGGGAAAAAAACTTAATAAAAAAAGTGAAATCAATAGAGGTAACTTTAAAGGGCATCTGTGACTGTCTGGGTTGGCTTCACACTCCAAGGTAACTTCTGGGAGCCACTTGAACCCGGGACCATCAACATCTTAACAGAGGATGAGCCGAGCAAATAAGGATACCCACAGAATCAGCAAGGGGTTGATGCAAAGTGTTGAGTGCTTTTATTTACAAAAACAAAACAAATAGTGCCCAGAAGCGCAGTGTAAGTCTTCTTCATAATAAAAAGTCCACAATAAAAACCCCTGTGCTAAAAAGTAGAGCTTTAATTAACTAATAAATAATCCATTAATAAATGAGGTTAAAATCCCAGGCAGGTTTCTTCCATTAGAAACACAGTCCCGAGCCACAGTGCCTCTTTCCTAAAAACTGACGTCTTCTCTGCTTACCCCTGATGACTGGAGACGTCCACCAGAAGGCGCAGTCAACCCTGGCACAGCTTGGGTCATCTGTCAGTCCCAGGATGCCAGCAGGGCCTTGGTTCTGCACTCCTCATGTGGGAGCCCCTCTGAAGCGGTCGGTCACTCCTGCTCCACAAAATCACTCAGTAGGAGTGACCCGCGCCCCTCAAATGCCAGCTGTGTGCTTCTATGGAGGACGTCTTCAAGACCATCTACTTGCATTGCATCACACAGGCTCCTCCTCCTCCTCCTTGATTCTGCCTCTTTCTTTTTTCTTTCATTACCCTCCATCCTTTTCTCAGTTCCGTTTCCTTCCCTCTTTTATTCTTCCTTTTTGTTTTCCCCTCTCTACCATGGAGGGCTCAATTGAGATCGGGTTTTTTCCTCCCACCTGAACCCAACTGAGCCTGCTTGAGACTGATCCGCTCGAAAATGTATGTGAATACATGATCAGCCAAGCACCCCAATCAACCTCGGAGTGGTCCATGCACGCTCATACGTTCACCTCTGCCCATTCGGAGCCTGCAAACTCTGAGACTCATGAGTATTTACTAAAAAGAACTCACGCTTCCCAACGGACCTCTCATCACAGCATCTAAGGTGTTAACAAAACATGTAAATAGTGAAACAGTAATAATTATAAACTTAAATACACTGACTGGGCCCATTATTAGGAGCACCCGTACACCTGCTTATCCATGCAGTTATCTAATCAGCCAATCACGTGGGAGCAGCGTATTATATAAAATCATGCAGCCTCAGGTCAGGAGCTTCAGTTCATGTTCACATCCAACACCAGAATGAGACAATGAGTTCATCTCAATGATTTTGACCATGGCATGATTGTTAAATGATTTCTGTGGGATTCTGGGGTTTTTGCCCATACCAGTCTATAGAGTTTACTCAGAATTGTGCACAAAAATATCCATTGAACGTCAGCTCTGTGGACAGAAATACCACGTTGATGAGAGAGGTCAGAGGAGACTGGCCAGGCAGGCCTGAGCTGTGAAAAGGGATGCGGTAACCCAGATAACTCAGATCGCCCACATGTGGCAAACAGAAGAACATCTCAGAATGCACAGCACGTCAAGTTGTGAGGTGGATGGACTATAACAGCAGAAGACCCCATCGGGTTCCACTTCTGTCAGCCAAAAAGAAAAGGGTGAGGCTGCAGTGGGCACAGGCTCACCAAAACTAGACAGCTGAATACTGGAAAAATGAAGCCTTGTGTGGTGATATCTTGACTTCTGCTGAGGTACACAGAAGGTAGCATTAGAATTTAGCACCAACAGCACGAATCCATGCAGCCAGCTTGCCTTGTGTCAAGTGGCGGTGATGTGATGGTGTCAGGAATGTTTTCTAAGCAAACATTGAGCCCATAATTACCAGTCAGTCATCACTTAATTAATTAATTTGAATATTGTGGCTGACCTTGTGTATCCCTCCATGGTCACAATTTATCTATCTTCTAATGGCTACTTCCAGCATGATAATGCACCATGTCACAAAGCAGCCTAGTTTCATGGACATGACAGTGAGGTCAGTGTTCTTCAGTGGCCTTCCCAGTCACTGGATCTGAATACAGCGGGATGTGGTAGAACGGAGATGTGCAGCTGACAGATCTGAAAAAGTCGCATGATGGTGTGTAACATGACACAGTCACAATCACTAGTATTTCTTTTATGAATCCAACAAAAGGCACATCACAAATATTAGCACTGATTTTATAAGTCCAACAGATGGCGCATCACAAGCATGAACAGGTTTCCAACATCTTGTGGAATCCATGTCACGAAGAAATTAGGCTGTTTTGAAAGCAAAAGGAATGGGAAATGGCAGTGATAGAAAAAGTCCAGAGAAGAGCAACTAGGCTGATTCCAAGACTACAAGGGATGAATAATGAGGAAAGATTAAAAGAGCTATATAGCGCCTTGATGTGTGGAGTGCAAGCCCAAGGAGGTTCTGCTACAGCTTTATGATGCACTGGTGAGGCCTCATTTGGAGTCCTGGGTGCAGTTTAGGTCTCCAGGCTACAAAAAGTACATAGCAGCGCTAGAGAAGGTCCAGAGGAGAGTGACAGGGCTGAGTCTAGGGCTACAAGGGATGAGTTATGAGGAAAGATTAAAAGAGCAAAAGAAGATTAAGAGGCTGAGTGAAATATTTAAAGTTATGATGGGAATTAAATGTAAAGTGGATTGAGACAGTGACTTTAAAATGAGTTGATCAAGAACACGTGGACACAGAAACTTGTGAAGAGTAAATTTCGCACGAACATTAGGAATTTTTTTTTTTTTTCACACGGAGAACCAACAACACATGGAATGAGTGACCAAGTAGTGTGGCAGACAGGAGGACTTTAGGGAGCTTCAAAACTCGACGTGATGTTATTTTAGAAAAATTAAGTGCAGGGTACTGGCGAGCTTTGCTGGGCTGAGTGGCCTCTTCTCGTCCACATTGATTAAATATGGTGGTCCTAAGAATTTACTCAGTGAGTGTATATATAATTACTATAACCTGATAATTATAACGGAGGCTTCCTACAACTGATTAAAGTTTACCAAAAGATTTCCCACAGTTAGAAAACCCCTAATTAGAAGTTTAATATATATGGGAAATGTATCCTTTGAGAATACAATTAAAAATAAACTGCAATCAGGATCAAATGGCATTTGATGCCGTCGAGTTTCTCTGTTCAAATCTGCGGCTGCGGCTTAAATATGCGCACGGCTTTCGACAAAGCAGGTGACTTTGCAGCAAATGTTTCCTAAAGTGAAAATCTCACCCTACTGAAGTGTTCCAACATGTCTAAGGACGTGTAAGCCGACTCAGCTCCTCGTTGCGCTCCTAAAGAGACGCCTGATGCTCTTTGCGCTGCACGGCTTTAAGGTTTCGGGTCTGGTAAGCCTTTTTTTTTTTGTTGTTGTTGCCTTCAGGGCATCTGTCGAGATCGCCTAACAGTGAAGGGTCTTAATGTGAGAGTTAATGTCGTCGGAATTCTCCGCCGTCGGGCAGTTTAATGATCACGTCGTGTTATTCCACTCTGCCTTTGCTAAACTCAAGTGCTTCCCAGAGTGCCCTTTGGGCAGATGCCGGAGTAAAGCGCACTCGCCTCCCAGCTGGACCTCCCGCACTGTGCGCTCGCAAAACCGCGAAGGTTCAGGTCATGAGAGGTCAAACAAATGACGTGAAGCGCTCTTTAAACGAAACATTTCTACGGTTTTTTAAGAAATGGAACTACCAGATGGAAAATGTACCTTTTGGAAACTGACAGACCGTCATAGTGATGTTATTGTAACTTCTTGAGCGGTTCAGTGAGATCTGGAATGAGGAGCAGAGTGCGCTCTTAAACGTGCTGCTTCTTTAATGGCACTTTATGGCTCTGCGCACGGATATGTGGTTCCTCGTTGAGACATTGCCTGACAAAGCACCGTTTCATTCTGGGATGGGTACTTCGCCAACGACGCTGGCTCTTTGTGCTTTGAAAAACTTCCTAATATGTAGAAAAACCTGAAATCTGTAAAGTATGGTATAGGCTACCTAGTATGGACACCAACAGAATCAGAAAAACTGGACTGAGCCTGAATTAAGCCGTGAGAGGCTTTTTAAAATTAGGAACCTTTAGAATTTCACAAATCTGTTACCATCTGTCCATGGACATTTACTGTATGGAGTCTGTTACAAATCTAAGTAAAGGGTCTTTCTGGAACCCTCTTGTGGACAGGCTTTTAGGGACCAAAAATGGCTGCCCTATGGCAACACTCTGCAGAGCCACCTATAGTCTTAAAAATGAACTCTCAGTCTGATTTGGACTGCACGCCATTGGACGTCCCACCTCACAGCTCCGTGGACTTGAAGTAGTAATGCTCCCAAATGATGAATTATGGTTTATGCCCCACCTCCAAATTATGAATTATGAAAGTTATGCTACCTGTGACATGTGACTTTACTTTAAAAACACTAGAATACCTTAAGGAGATCATGGGTTCTCGTCTCGGGTCATCCCTGCGTTGTGTAGTGAGAAAAATGCTATATAAATGTTATTATTATTATTATTATTATTCAAAACTAATAATATTAAGAAAATATAAAAGTAACCGGAGCCTTATTAAAATATACACTGTTCTTCCTTGTAAGTGTGCATCTTTTTAAAATTCAAATCTAATAATATAAAAGTAACAGGAGCCTCATTAAATGATATACACTTGCTTGGCTATGTATTACAAGAAAGAGAAGTGTATATTTTAATGTGGCTCCTATTATTTTTATATTTTCTTAATATTATTAGTTTTGAATTTTAAAATGATACACACAAGGAAGAGAAGTGTGTTTTACTTTTATATTTTTTATTATCTTAATATTGTTAGTTTTGAATTATACAAAGCACACACTTGCTTGGCTGTGTATTACAAGCAAGAGAAATGTATATTTTAATGAGGCGCCTATGATTTTTATATTTTCTTAATATTATTATTTTTGAATCGAGTGTTTTTAAAATGAAATAATGTGTCACTGGCAGCATAACGTTCATAATTCATAACTGGGGCAGGCTCCAAATTTCATAATTTTGGGTGGGGCTTAGGTTTCATCATTTATAATTTGGGTCAGGGTGTAAATTGGAATACATAATTTGAGGGTGGTGCTTAAAGCTGTCAATCTATCATTCTTCTCTCCCGTTTTGACAGTTACTGTCTGGTATTATGAATTCTAGTGTCACTGGCGGCATAACTTTCATAATTGGGGGTAGAGCCTAATATTCATAATTGGGGTGGGTCCACATTTCATAATTCATAATTTTGGGTGGGGTTTAACTTTAATCATTTACAATTTGGGGTGTGGCATTAATCAGAATACATAATTTGAGGGTGGGGCTTAAAGCTGTCAATCAATCATTCCTCTCTCCCTTTTTGACAGTTACTGTCTGGTGTTACTACTGTACTTTGATTTGCAGTCTGGACAAGAGCGACTAGGCTGAATTCAGGGCTAAAGGGGATGAGTTATGAAGAAAGATTAAAAGAGCTGAGCCTTTACAGTTTAAGCAAAAGAAGTTAAGAGGAGACCTGATTGAAGTGTTTAAAATTATAAAGGGAATTATTTCAGTGGATCGAGACGGTGAGTTTAAAATGAGTTCATCAAGAACATGGAGACACAGTTCAGAACTTGTGAAGGGGAAATTTCACATCAACTTTAGGAAGTTTACAGACACTTGGAACAAGTGACCAAGTAGTGTGGTGGACAGGAGGGACCTTCAAACAGGCTCCATAAATGATTGCGTGTTTGTGAAATGCCAATGGGTTCCTAATTATTAAAAGCACTCTTTCTGCAAACTCAAACACACGTTTAGCTCAGGTTTTCCCGACTGGTTCGTCTCCTACTTGGTTGCCTACTGGACATTAAAGTTTTCTGTTTCGTCCACTGAAGCTTTTCAAAGCCCAAGGAACTGATGTCCTGTGCAAAGATAGAAGCCTTGTGACGATGTGGGTTCTGGCTCCACACTCCCATTGCTATTGGAAGCACTTGAACCCCAACACCGTCGATAATGTTGCCGAGTGAGCTAGTCAATGGAGGCAAATTACTGAGCAAGGGGAAGGTAGACAGTGTAACAGTGCTTTTATTAAAAAACAGTCAACAAAAACAAGTGTTCAAATAAATAGTGCAGATCTTCAATAAATAAATAAATAATCCATTAAATGAACACGTGGAGGTTAAAAAATCATTAAATAGAAAAAACAATCCTTTAAAACGTGAGGTTAAATCTTCTTGTGGAAGCAGTCTTTAAAACAATAACAAATCTGGTGCTCTTCTGTTAGCGTCTCACCTGCTAATCCCGTTTGGGCATCGCAGCAGGCAAGACGCTCTCTGCAGCTGCCCTCCTGAAACACACGCACGAGACTGGAGACCTCCCGATCCCTGGCTTCGGTATGGCACTCATCCCAGTCCCGGAGAACTTGGTTTCCAACCAACGGCCAGGTCGCCCACGTTGGGGATTCCAGCACCAAGTCTCCCGACTTCCGCTGCCTTTCCATGGCCTCTCTGCGGCCAGTCGCCTTCCCTGGTCACTCCCGCTACCTGATCGCTCAGCGGGAGCGACATCAACACCAACACGTGGGTGTCGGCCTAACACCCAGCTTCCATGCAGCTGTCCACGAGCGCTCGATCAGCGCTCACCACACTCACGCACCGTCTGCTTCCTCTCCTGCTCCCGGTAACCTCCGTCCTCTCCTTTCCTTTCTCTCTCTCTCCACTTTTTTCCTCCGAACGTTTCTTTTCTTCCCCTTTAAAACCGACTCGCGCTTCTTTTTAAAATGACGAGGGCCACAGCAGCTGCAGCATTAGCCGCGAGACAATCATGAATGTGGGCAGTTCCTCACCTGTGCACTAGGTGAGAAACGCCCACACCCTGGATCGTCCCGCGGCTCACTATGGCCCAACGTCCCCTCGCTAAGCCGCGAGCACATTGATTATTTATTTAAAAATGGCCTTTACTCAACGAGCTGTGGACCCATATCACCACAAGCCTTCCCAGCATGAAATGAAACGGCTCTTTAAAAAGCAACGAACCACTCGAGGAACCACACAAACCAGTAAAGAGTAAGAGGGAAGGAAAAGGAGATTTCATAATGCGTGGGATGGACAATCCAAGGCGAGTCCTTTACTGAACCCACGTAAAAGTCCGGTTACTGCTTTGACTTTGACTGCTGACCCCGGGGCTGAACTCTTACTGTTATATTTCTAGATTGGCTCTGTATGTGTGTGTGTGTGTGTTTCAGTCATGTATCAAACTTAATTCCTTTCTAATTGTTTCACCAACCAATATAGAAACAGAGAAACTCAAATCTGATGTTATCAGTCCTGTTGATCTTGGCAGAGTATTTTACTTCACTATTTGAGGCTCATGGGAAGAGTGTAGGCAGATTTCATTTGTCGGTTTTAGGCATGCATTTTAATAAACAGGATTGTACACATTGCCTGTTTATTTACTTTAGCTTATGGCTGCTCATGTTTTTTTCTTTTTTTCCTAAAATGTAGAACTGCATTTTTTTTTTTTTTTGTATTTTTATGTTGAAGTGGCATGGTGGCGCAGTGGTCACACTGCTGCCTTGCAGTATGGAGTCCAGGGTCTGCATGGGTTTGCTCCCACTGTCCAAAGACAAGCAAAAAAATGCCAGTGTGTGGCCCAAGTGTGTTTGGTGCGTGTGTGGCCATAGTGTGTGTTTGTCTGTGTGCGCGTGTCTGGCCCTAGTGTGTGTGTGTGTGTGCTTGCCCTGCAACGGACTGGCGCCCTCTCCAGGTTATCTTCTTGCCTTCCACCCTGCCATCCTGTACTTGCTGGGAATGGCAACCCCCACAGGACTGGATTAAGCAGGTTAGAAAATGACATGACGTGTTTATGTTGTCACGTCATTGTTTTACTGTTGAGATGAACATTATTCTCTTTAAGATCGTATTTTCTCTAGGTTGCGCGTGGCCTGATTTTCGGTTACGCACAGCCAGGATTACTGCTGTCGGTCATCCTCATTTTCCCGGACATGCCCCTTTTTTTAACACGTTATGGATTGTCCAGGAGGAATTTATAAAATTTTGAAATTGAATTTCGGCTCCTAAAATTTAGAAATCTCCATATCGTTATTATTGATAAAATTGAATACCGGACACCGATCAGCATTTGCGGAAGTAGTGCGCGCACTTTTTTTTTTTTCCGGAATCTCCACTTCCATTCTGTCAGTAAACAACGCAGATACTGACGAGAATAGTCGACGTCTGTCCAACTTGTCTTTTTCACTTCATCTTTTGAACTCATATTTATGTTCTTGGCGAGTAAACTGGTCATTATAGATGTTGTTCCTTTCCCTAATTGTTTGTAATCCCAATCCACCGTAACTAAGTGAAGTTATTCAAAATTGAAATAACATTGCACGCTTTCTGTGGGAGAGCTTATTTTCGATTCTTCTTTCAGCAGCTGAGTTAAGAAATTTCATACATCAGGGTACAGTCCGTCATATTTAAGTACTGCTTTGTAGTACTTTAATGGAAAATATTGTTATTACAGCATGTTATTCTAAAATGGATTTATAATTGTGAATGAGAAAGAATGAATGAGTCAACTATTATAAGTTATAAGTTCAAGTTAATTAAAAAAAAACACACATTCATTCTGTCATATAAATGCGCCATCTTTTTAGTTATCAGTTGATCAAGTAATAAGTCACTTCTTCAAGTAATCTATATATATATATACTGCTCAAAAGAATTAAAGGAACACTTTTTAATCAGAGTATAGCATAAAGTCCATGAAACTTATGGGATATTAATCTGGTCAGTTAAGTAGCAGAGGGGGTTGTTAATCAGTTTCAGCTGCTGTGGTGTTAATGAAATTAACAACAGATGCACTAGAGGGGCAACAATGAGATGACCCCAAAACAGGACTGGTTTAACAGGTGGAGGCCACTGACATTTTTCCCTCCTCATCTTTTCTGACTGTTTCTTCACTAGTTTTGCATTTGGCTACAGTCAGTGTCACTACTGGTAGCATGAGGCGATACCTGGACCCTACAGAGGTTGCACAGGTAGTCCAACTTCTCCAGGATGGCACATCAATACGTGTCATTGCCAGAAGGTTTGCTGTGTCTCCCTGCACAGTCTCAAGGGCATGGAGGAGATTCTAGGAGACAAGCAGTTACTCTAGGAGAGCTGGAGAGGGCCATAGAAGGTCCATAACCCATCAGCAGGACCAGTATCTGCTCCTTTGGGCAAGGAGGAACAGGATGAGCACTGCCAGAGCCCTACAAAATGACCTCCAGCAGGCCACTGGTGTAAATGTCTCTGACCAAACAACCAGAAAGACTTCATGAGGGTTGCCTGAGGGCCCAAATGTCTACTGCGTGCTGTGCTCACTGCACAGCACCGGGGAGCTCAATTGGCATTTGCCATAGAATACCAGAATTGGCAGGTCCACCACTGGCGTCCTGTGCTTTTCACAGATGAGAGCAGGTTCACCCTGAGTATATGTGAAAGACATGAAAGGGTCAGGAGAAGCCGTGGAGAATATTATGCTGCCTGTAACATCGTTTAGCATGACTGGTTTGGTGGTGGGTCAGTGATGATCTTGGAGGCATATCCATGGAGCGACTCACAGACCTCTACAGGCTAGACAACGGCATCTTGACTGCCATTAGGTATCAGGATGAAATCCTTGGACCCATTGTCAGACCCTACGCTGGTGCAGTAGGTCCTGGTTTCCTCCTAATGCATGACAATGCCCGGCCTCATGTGGCAAGAGTATGCAGGCAGTACCTGGAGGATGAAGGAATTGAAACAATTGAATGGCCTTCACGATCCCCTGACTTAAACCCAATAGAACATCTGTGGGACATTATGTTTCGGTCCATTAGGCGCCGCCAGGTTGCTCCTCAGACTGTACAACAGCTCAGGGATGCCCTCATACAGATCTGGGAGGAAATGCCACAAGACACCATCCGTCGTCTCATTAGGAGCATGCCCGACGTTGTCAAGCATGCATACAAGCTCGTGGGGGCCACACAAGATACTGAAAAGCATTTTGAGTAGCAGAAATTAAGTTTTTGAAAAATGGACTCGCCTGCCACATCTTCATTTCACTCTGATTTTAGGGTGTCTACACAATTGAGCCCTCTGTAGGCAGAAAACTTTTATTTCCATTAAAAGACTTGGCATCCTTTTGTTCCTAAGACATTGCCCTGTCGTTATTTGTATAGATATCCAACTTCATATTGAGATCTGATGTATCTAATGTGTTTCTTTAAAGTGTTCCTTTAATTTTTGTGAGCAGTATATATATATATATATATATATATATATATATATATATATATATATATATATATATATATATATATATATATCACTAACTCACTCATCACGAAATATCCCAAAATTTGGAATGTAGGTTACGCTTGGCCCATAGGCGCTCGCTAAGAAACAGTTTGAAAAATTTCATAGTACAAGCGCGAAATTTCTTATAGTTTTTTTAGACCCGTTTGTCTGTCTGTCCGCTTTTCACGAGAGGACTACTTCACGGATTTAGATCGTTTGTTTGTTTTTTTTTTCTATAATTTGCTTGAACATTTCGATTGATTTTGCAATGTCTCTCATTGCGCCAAGTATCATAGTTCGCTTGCGGTACCAGTTTATTAACACGAATCTGAGAGAGACTCACCGGGCTGCGGGGCCCTCCACACTCACGCGTCAGTCTCGGGACGTAACCTTAACTCCGCCTACTTAGCGAACGAGAGGACTACTTCACGGATTTAGATCTGTTGTTTTCTATAATTTGCTTGAACATTCTGGTTGATTTTGCGACTTCTCTCATTGCGCTAAGTATCACAGTTCGCTTGCAGGTATGGCCTCATGCTTCCAGTAGTGACACCGACCGTAGCCAAATGCAAAACTAGTGAAGAAACAGTCAGAAAAGATGACAGTTGCCTCCAACTGTTAAACCATTCATTCCTGTTTTGGGGTCGTCTCATTGTTGCCCCTCTAGTGCACCAAAGCAGCTGAAACTGATTAACAAGCCCCTCTGCTACTTAACTGACCAGACCAACAGCCCAGAAGTCTCACTGACTTGATTCTATACTCGGTTTAAAAAGTGTTCCTTTAAATTTTTTGAGCAGTATATTTTAATGTAAGATTGTAGTTTTATAAGTCACTACACAAATTATTGAAATACAGTCAATGATAGTTCTGGATAACCCCACACTTCACTCCTTCACAAATGCAGTAGTTTACAAAAATTGTATTTTAATTTCTCTTTGAGAAGCATGAAAAATAATTGTGTTGAATCTCAACTTACATTTTAACTACGTATGTACTATTGAGGGACTTTTTTTAAAAATCAAATGGTCACTTTATTTTAACAAGCAATGTAAATAACCTGTTTACTCTTTAACCACAGATCACATTGTATTTGTTTATCAAGCAGAACTGAATATTTCCATTTTCTACACAGTTCTGTAATGCAGGCTAATATAACACAGTGAGACACACAAACACACTCGCCATGCATACACACTGCAGGTGCTGTCATTGATTCCCCCGTGGATTGGGCTGCTGAATCGACACAATGGCTGTACATGCTGGGGTCTTTGGCACATGTCGTCCCAATATCATGTGAGGTGTCACCAACGGCTTACCCTGCTCCTCTCCTTCTCCCTGTTGTCTCAGTTTAAGGTTGTCGAGATGACAAAGTATTTTTTTCTGAGATGTTCAATATGTTGAAAAATTTGCTTGTGGCCAGCATCCAGCGTAATGTTTTGTCTAAATTCTCCACTCCTCTTTTTGTAGCATTATAGTCCATTATCATTTCTGGCAGGTCACATTGTGCATCAAGAATGTGTCATTGATTTAGACAAACTTTTATGTTTTCACTGGCCTATTCTGTGTGGCCAGCAGTTGAGATGGGAGCTCTGGCTTATTTTTCCTTATTGTGCTAAGGATTGTTACCTTCCTCTTGAGAAGCTACTGTCCCAGTTTGTGTAAAAGTAAAAGTTATTGCATATGGCGTTGTGGCCATGCAGCTTATGTCATGTCCAGGGCAACCCTCATGCCTTAATTTCTCACAGGAGTTCCTCCATCTGACTTCCCTTTGTTAATGAAATTGCCTTCTGGCAATAACACGCATTGAGGTGCCATCCTGGAGAAGTTGGACTACCTGTGCCACCTCTGTAGGGTCCCAGAATGGCCTCATGCTACCAGTAGTGACACTGACCACAGCCAAATGCAAAACTAGTGAAAAAACAGATGAGGAGGGAAAAATGGCAGCGGCCTGTTAATCCATTCATTCCTGTTTTGGGGGTCTTCTCATTGTTGCCCCTCTAGTGCAGCAAAGCAGCTGAAACTGATTAACAAGCCCCTCTGCTACTTAACTGACCAGATCAATAGCCCAGAACCATGTTAGCCACGTTTCACTAAAACACAGCAAGCTGCATTCTCTGTAGGTTCTGACATTTTTCACCAGCACAGCAAGTTTGTCGATCTTATTTTGTAGTGAGTTTATATTTCCCAGGATCACAGAAGGCATCGAAGGTTTATATCGCCAGTTTCTCGCAAGCCGCTTGGCTTTTATCTTAGCGCCGGCTCTGCTGCCCCGATACCGTCTTCTTACCTCGTCAGGTAAATAGGGAACCACAACGGCATGGGCATTTCTTCTCAGCACTTGAAGTTGACTACTTAAATAGGCGAGTCTTGGAGTGTAACAATCCATGTCAAGTAGTAAAAGTTGTAAAAAGTGTCCAGGGAGCGATTCCACATAAAAGAAAGTGGTAGAAGTGATCAGTGAAATAGAGAAAAGTAGAGAAAAAACAGGTAAAAAGATAAAGTCATATACAGAGCTGCTGGAATGGCTGCCACTCGCGGCGGCGCCAGATGTTTACATAATCTTAGCGGGTTGGGGGCAGTCAGCGCTGTGCCCCCAATGAATGCCCGTTGCATAATGTGATGCACCCAGTGACTCACTCCACTCCAACCAGTCCACGACTAACTCCAGTAAAATCAGACTGGGTTGATTTAGTCTGTAGCCATAGGGGCGGGCTCTGTGCACATGAGAGCTGACAACCAATCAGAACTCACCTTCAAGTACAATGCACAGAGTGCAGTGGTGAAGAATAAGAAATGCGTGTGTCTTGGACCTCACAAACAGAAGAGACGCTCATCTGTCTGATGTCTTGTGTTGCATGCGCCACGACAGAATGGAAAAAACAATAAGAAAGGGTGAGATTGCAAAAACCGTTAACTCTTTCTACAGAGTCAGAAAAAGGGGCGAGCACGTCTATGCTGGAAAGCCCTCCTGCAGTCACTAAATCAAATTCCAAATCATAGTCCAGATCATATTATGTGATATCATCTACTGCTAAATTCTGCTCCATACTTGAAATATTTGTATTTTTATACTTTATTCAGGTTTACTTGTGATTCCGTTCTGTGTGTTGTATTGAACTGACCGCCTTCTTTTTGACACCCATTGCACGCCCAACCTACCTGGTAAGGGGTCTCTTTTTGAACTGCCTTTCCTGAGGTTTCTTCCATTTTTTTCCCTACAGTGATTTTTTGGGAGTTTTTCCTTGTCTTCTTACAGAGTCAAGGCTCGGGGCCTGTCAAGAGGGAGTGGCCTGTTAAAGCCCATTGCGGCACTCCTTGTGTGATTTTGGGCTAAACAAAAATAAATTATATTGTATTGTACTAGAATTGTTGTGCCTGGTGATTTGCGGTTGTGTAAGCTGACATGGTCCGGCAGTGAGATCCGCAGTTGGCAAGTCGTCTGACATACGTAACAACTAGAAGTCAGCCTGAGACTCACCAGCCATTCTCGCCTACAGGCCTTTAGGATCTGAGCGAAATATTTAAATGTCCATGTTTCTGGTTGTCTGAAGCTTGCTTCTTTGTGATTTGTACAGTACTAAACCATTTTGCAATGATTGGCACTGTGAAAGGCGCTATATACTGGATATTAAACCAGGGGATTTGAGGCCTTGTCTCTGTATAGTCTTTTACTAAACAATTACTCTTTTGTCTTTTTTTTAAGGTGCCACAGAATCACCCTTGACGTCACCACTGCCACCACTGCCACCACCATGGAGTTCCGCGCCCTCTTCCTCGTCCTCTTTTTGTCATTTCTGTACCTCAGTTTTTCTCAAGGTAAGTGTGGCTGGACAGATATCTGTAGGGATGGTCAGCCCCCCTTTAAACAATTCAAAATACTGTGAACTGAGAAGTCACAGAAGCTCCCTTGAAATGGTCATTACCTATCAGACATCGCTTGTGGTTGATCAGCCAGTCAGCAAACATCCACCACGTCCTCTCAGTTGAGAGAAGCAGATCATAGACATGTGATACAGTATCTGCCCAATAATACAAAGAGTACATGACTTGTGTTTCGCCCTAATTGGGGTTCATCAGGTGTATGCCTTTCCTTCCCCTTATGGAAATTGAACCTCCGATATCAGAGCCTGAAGTGAAGCTTCTGTCATTGCTCCACGGCAACTGGTTCACTTACTTTGTATAATAATAATATAATAATAATAATAATTTGGATGACAAATTAGACTGGTCCGCCAATACTGATGCTCTGTGTAAGAAAGGTCAGAGCCGACTATACTTCCTTAGAAGGTTGGCGTCTTTCAACATCTGCAATAAGATGCTGCAGATGTTCTACCAAAATGTTGTGGCGAGCGCCCTCTTCTACGCGGTGGTGTGCTGGAGAGGCAGCATAAAGATGAAGGACGCCTCACGCCTGGATAAACTGGTGAGGAAGGCAGGCTCTATTGTAGGAATAAAGCTGGACAGTTTGACATCCGTGGCAGAGCTACGGGCGCTAAGCAGACTCCTGTCAATCATGAAGAATCCACTGCATCCACTGAACAGGATCATCTCCAGACAGAGGAGCAGCTTCAGCGACAGACTACTGTCACCATCCTGCTCCACTGACAGACTGAGGAGACCCCACACTGTGCGACTCTTCAGTTCCACCCGGGGGAGTAAATGCTAACATTACTTAAAGTTACTGCCTGTTTTTACATGCATTTTTATTACTCTTTAATTTAATATATATATATATATATATATATATATTTTTTTTTTTGTATCAGTATACTGCTGCTGTATTATGTGAATTTCCCTTGGGATTAATAAAGTATCTACCTATCTATTTATCTATCTATCTAATAATAAGAAGACAAATAATACAAATAAATAATAACAATATTTAATAAATCAAAGATAATACAAGAATAAAATGTTTTTGCATACTCACAACTGTAAACATACTTTTGCCCACCCTGTATGTATATATATATATATATATATATATATATATATATATATATATATATATATATATATATCATATATATATATATCTATATATCTCACGCTACGCATGGGCGTGTGTGTTTGTCTGTCTGTCTGGTCCGGAAGTGAGAGGTGGACTCGGGGTAAGGGCTCCACTGCCGAGGATACACAAGTGAGGTGCGCACATCGGCAAAACAAATCCTCCTAAGAGAGAGAAGCCCAGAGTAGTTCCTTTCAATTACCTGACATCTCTACATTTCAATTTTTTTCTCTGATGATTTCAATAGTTTGTAGGACCCCAGGCGTTTTACAGCATGGGCTTACACAGCTAGTATATATATTTTATTTTATATAAAATAAAAAAAATCTTGGGTGGAGACGTGATCTTCTCGGAGAGACACTTTGAAGTTCCATGAGACTTCTTGCATGTCACGCCCTACTTACTAAAAATTTCTTGGAGACACTTTAATGGCCCACGAGACAAGGAAGTGAGACAAAAGGACAGCTGCTGTACAGTATTTTAAATGATCGATGCGCAGCGCGACAATCAGAACACGCAGGTCGGCAGCAGGAGCAGTAAGCCAGCAGCTGATCCGTCCGCATCTCCTTAGCTTAGCGTGCATTCAGCCCACCCGCCCCACTTCACAATGCAAGCAGCAGAGATGCAAAGTGGCAAGCGTGAAGCGTGCCCCCTGAGAGAGGGGTGGGCAAGTAAAGCAAGTAGGGGGCACTGCCCCTAGTATATATATATATATATATATATATATACAAATTCAGACATCTTCCCTTTCTGCGCACTTGTTGTATGTTTAATTTGCTATGAATCAAAAGACCATTTTTGCCCATCTATCTACATTCAATAACCCATAGTGACAAAGTGAAAACATGCTTTCAGAAAGGTTTGCAAATTTATTAAATTAACTTTAAAGTCAAAAACTGAAGAAAGAGAAGTATTCAAACCCTTAATTCAGTACTTTGTAGAAGTCCCTTTGGCAGAGCAATTCCAGTTTCGAGTGTTCCTGTCTTCTTAAAGTCCTCCATCTTCCATATGTTAACTCATCTTTCTCTCTGAAGATGATATTTTTACACGTATGCCGTGGCTGAAGCACTACAGGTTCTCACAAGAAAATATTGGAGCTGCAACCCAGCTGTCCCCATTTATTTCAGTCACAAAACAAAAACGCCGCTATGCATGCCATGATAATCAACAGAACAAAATGAACTGAGGAAAAGAAAGCCGCTTGACTCTGACGACGTCTTCGGCTGGGTTTTAGGGAGCTCTGCTCTGTGGTGTGGTCAGTTTAGAAACTGACCACCTCTGGAGACTAGAAGGGTCAATATCCCTCACAGGGAGTCTTCTTGGAGGTGAAAAAAGGAAGAAAAGGCAAGAAGGTTAGCGTGAGCACCCCCTGTCTACCCAGGGTGGTAGTACCTGCTTCAGATGGGCCCAGAGGGTGATGCCCATGCTTGACAATGTGCATATATGTAACAAACATTTTTTTTTTTTCATTTTTTAAGGCTCTTATGAAAATTGTTGTTTGAAATACAACAAGCATGTAAGCACGAGGACGATGAAGGCTGGGTTCAAATCTTACCGAAAGCAGGAGACAGACGGTGGCTGTAATATCCAAGCCATTGTGTAAGTTGTATTCCTGGACAGTTGGGTTGTGGTGGTGGGACTGGGGTGTTAAGTAAGAGTCTGCTTTATGTTTTCATTCATGATTGACATTTTATGGACTTTAGACAATATTTTAGCCTTTTATTTATTAGATTTTGTGTTTTTTTTTTTTTTGCTTTACAGCTTAACTTCCAATTCAGGAAAAAAGGTAATCTGTGCTAATCCAACGGCGAAATGGGTGAAGAAGATTATGGCAAAGATTGATAAACAAGCCCAGGAAGACCGACAGAAGGTGAGACGTGACAAATCTTCAGAATGAAAAAGAAACAAAAATAAAAATAAAAAGGATATATGGAAAACTAAGGGGCAAGGTTTATGATGGCCCACTACACAAAACAATAAACTGTGAAATCCACCATAATACCTATTGGTAATACGCTTAAGTGCCAGTAATCAGTTCACATTTACACTACAGAGTGGCCCTGTGGTTAGTGTTGGTGCCTACCAGCTACAGAAGACTGGGTTCAGGCGCCATCTGTTGTGGTTACTTACATGAAATAGCTAACATGGTGTGAGCTCTTCAGGAATAGCCAGGAAAGCAGCCCTGACTCCAGCCAGCCAGCCAGCCAGCCAGCCCAGAGGAGGTGCAGCAAAAGGCAGCCATCCCACTGGCACTTCAGAGCAGGTCCTCCACCTGAAGCTGAGCATGTTGGGCCCCAGCCAGTACAACTAGGAAAAGCATGGGTTGCTGTTGGAAGAGGTGTTGGTGAGGCCAGCAGGGGGCACTCACACTGTGGGCCCCACTTTAGTGCCAGGGACACTGCACTGTAAAAATGGTGCCGTCCTTCAAACGTAAAGCAAAGGTCCTAACTCTTTGTGGTCAAAAAACATACCTCGGCATCTTTTGAAAAGAGTATGGTGTTCCCCACTGAAATGGCTAAATTTCTCACCACAGTCTTGTCCATTCTGGCCCCCACAATCATCCCCTGTCCCTTATTGGTTAACTATCTCTACTTCCCTTCACCAGCTAAAACGTAATGTGTGGTAAGCATACTGGCACAAAAATGGCCGCCATTGCGTCATCCAGGGGGATGCTACACATTGGTGGTGGTTGAAGTGGCTCCCCACTGTCTCTGTAAAGCACTTTGAGTAGATAGAAAAGCACTATATAAATGTAAATGATTGTTAATATTTTTCTTATTGCTAGTAGTAGTGAAACAGGACAGCGAGGAGGGCCCCGTCTGGCTCCCCACTCCTAATGTCACTCTTCCCCCTCTCCTTTTCCTGCAGCCTCCGTCTCCGGATTAGCATGAATATATCGCTCCTGCAAGCGAACTCTGATGAGAGAAGTTGCAAAATCAACCGGAATGTTCAAGCAAATTCTAGAAAAACGGCCGATCTAAATCCCTGAAGTAGTTCTCTCGTTCGCTACCTAAGTGGAGTTAAGGTTATGCCCTGAGGCTGCAGCGTGAGTGAGTGAGTGAGGAGGAGGAGGAGGAGGAAGAGGAGGAGGAGTTCCCTGGCCCCCTCCCAGCAGCCCGCTGCATCTCTCCCAGATTCGCGCAAATAAATCGGTACTACAATCGAACCATGATTCTTAGCGCGATGAGAGAAGTCGCAAAATCAACCGGAATGTTCAAACACAAAACCCAATCTAAATCCATTAACTCTTTGAAGGCTGAATTATTTTTCCAAAAAACTCAAGTTTTCTGTAAAGCACACAAAGCAATGGTTTCACACATAAATCAACATAAAACATCTGTTGCTATGTGCTGTGGCTGTTGCTGGTGCATGTTCAGCATCACAGCAGGAGAGTGGTGGTGGCGGGCTTAGTGCGACGCAATATGGTTTGTACCTCTTGTCATCATAAGTGGTGGTCCTCCTAGGCGAATGTTGCTGTAGGCGCATCAGCTACACAAAAGTGTTCAGCACCACGATCAGCTGGGGACCGATCAGATGATGCCGGTACCTCATTTTCGTTTTCGATATCCATCTCCCGATCACTCGGGAGGATGCATCAAACTCGGAGTCTGACAAGTCAGGGGCCTATTTAACGAAATTACGTAAAACATCCATGGAGTATTTTGCTTTGCACATTTGCTTTGGTCTCTCACAAGATATCGATGCCATTTTAGACGTTTTTGCTCTTCGCTACTCAAGCATGTGCAGGGAATCGAAGTTAAATCAACAAAGCTATGTAACTTTCTTTCTAGCAAAGAGAGTTGAACTAAAACGTAAGGGCGAGTTTTATCATAGTTTACAGCTGATTACCGTCCTCTACCCCTGAATTTTAACAAAAGTCGACATCAGCCCTGAAAGAGTTAAGTAGTTTTGCTGGGACAGACAGACGTTGGATTTTATATATAGAGAAATCATTATTATATATTATATATATAGTGACTCTAAAAGTTCAAAAATATATTACAAAATGCCCCATAAAACACTCAAAATTCCATACTAGATAGGGGATTACCAGAAACCCCTGGATCGCACAGAGCAAGGCAAACAAAGAATCATTTTAAAAGGAGAGTTTATTAACAAAAAATAATCAAATTTTAATGAAATGAAGAAATTATGAAGAAGGCGGCAAAAGGATTTGCTTAAAAATGCAATTCACTGCAAACAAAGTCAATCTAGAATCTTTAAATCGTAATCCGAGAAACAGGAGCACAATTAAATCGTAAACCAAAGAAACAACAATTGTAGCTCCCCCACCTCCAAAGTGCATACAAAAATACCATTGGAGGGACAGCAGTTCCCATGAGCCTTTAATTTGGGCTGGGAGCGGTCCATTGACAGAGATTGAGAGGTGGGCCTTCCTCATATGGAACCACACATAGGGACACAGCAGAACCTCTGTAGGTTTCTTTTTAGCTGGACAATAATGAATGGATTTTATAATTACTAGCCACAGTACCCATCGAAGACAGATAACAGAATGATTAAAAATTGTTGATATCTCTTGACACTTTTCCTCCATTTCTGTGTGAGTTGGAGGGCTCAGTTGCTGTCTTTCCAATCACGGCCGCTGTAACTTGTAACTCCTTCAGTGTTCCTCCCATCACTCAGCCTGCTCTATCAGATTTCCAGCTCTGCGCTTTCTCACGTCCTCATGATTGATTTAACCGGATATTCAGTCACTTGGGTATTTTCTTGTCACCATCTCCTGACTTGTGTGTCTCAATCCCCTTTTCACGGAGTTGCTTAGAGGTGTTCTTCTGGGGTGGGTTGCAGCTTTATGTGACATTTTTGCACCACTCTAGCACGGCGTGGTATCACTTTCTTAATTTGTCTATTATTTTTTTTTTCTCTTTTGCAGAAGCAGCAGTGAAACCCATGCTAGAAGTTTGGAGGGCTTCCAGGCCACACAGTGCACTTTTGAGGGGGGGTCTCAGCAGGCACCGCTCAAATGTTGGAGCTACACTACACTTCAATCTGCCCGGTACCCAGTGTACAGGGTAATGCCATAGGGTAGGGGGGCGGGTGGGTTAGGATTACGTCAGTAACAGGCCTGAAGCTCTCGCTGCCGCTGTCCTTATACGCATGTCTATAGTTACACTTGGGAAGCCATAGCAGGGGCGTGTAGTTGATTGTAGTCCTTTGATATTTTTATCAGCATACTGCTGGTGTGTGGAGCACATATACTTATAGATACACATATACACATGCAAATTATGCTTGTTTTAGCTCCTCCCTGAGGTTGGGGAGGTGAAGAGCTGCAGTGTTTGACAGCCAAAGTGCCACGAGGTTCTCTTAAACAGCCATTAAAGGGTTAATTAAAAATGTGAACGCTTTTGAGACTTTAGCTTTGGCTTTCTGTAAAATCATTTTTCACTCTGGTGCTTTACACTGTGAATATCATCTTTAGACTCGCACAGCCCATGGCGTCTGTTATGTGTGTAACCACTACATTAAACAAAACGGCTGTGTGGTCTGTTTGGTTGTTACTGGCTAGGAACTGCGCAACGAGCCATTGGCATCTTGTCAAACCCGGCTCGGATTTTTATTTTTAATTTCTTTTTTTATTAGGGTGGATACGCCTCTTCTAATGGGTGTGACTGCCACCTGGGCATTCAATGTGTAGTGAGCCAAAACTTGATCAACAACACCTCGAATCTTGGCCAGGGTATTGTGTTAAAATGTGCCAACAATGTAAAGCCTGGGTATCTAGGCAAAACTGGGCATCTGGAAAGCTGTCACCCAGCTCTGATGCTGCCAGCCAGCTGGCACCCATCCACAAACAGGAACAATTTAATACAGTTTAGAGTTTCATTTAATGATCCAAATTGAGTCACTTCAGACCATTATCTGAACCAGTGTAAATTCATCCTTTGTGGACTGGTACTGCAGCCTTATATGCCCATTCATTTAGCTCAGTTAAAATCTACACAATCAGGGCAGACCTCAGGGTTAACGTTTGCAGTGTACCATCTATTTGAATGTATTTTGTAATGCATGTAGTAATGAAATGTGCTGCAGATGGAGTACCAAAAACATTAGAACTGCTTTTATAAATCCCATACCAAATGACATATAATAGAGAAATAGCAACTGGATGGACACAGGTTGCTATGTCTCTGACCAACATTTGTAGCAATAAAATGCATCCCATACATTAACACTGCGTTTGCAAATGCCATACCAAATGGATACAACAGAGACACGTGCATTGCATTTTTCATTCCAACAGATGGTACACCACAAACATTTGTAGTAATAAAATGCATCACATTTGTTATTCTAACAGATGGTGCATCACAAACATTTATAGCAATAAAATGCACCTCATTTGTTATTGCAACAGGTGATGCATCACAAATATTAACACTGCTTTTGCAAATCCCATACCAAATGGATACAACAGAGACACGTGCTTTGCATTTTTCATTCCAACAGATGGTACACCACAAACATTTGCAGTAATAAAATACATCACATTTGTTATTCTAACAGATGGTGCATCACAAACATTTGTAGCAATAAAATGTTTTTCATTTGTTATTCCCACAGGTTGTGCATCACAAATATTATCACTGCTTTTGCTAATCCCATACCAAATGGATACAACAGAGACATATGCAATGCATTTGCCATTCCAACAGATGGTACACCACAAACATTTGTAGTAATAAAATGCATCACATTTGTTATTCTAACAGATGGTGCATCACAAACATTTATATCAATAAAATGCACCTCATTTGTTATTGCAACAGGTGGTGCATCACAAATATTAACACTGCTTTTGCTAATCCCATACCAAATGGATACAACATAGACGCATGCATTGCATTTTTCATTCCAACAGATGGTACACCACAAACGTTTGTAGTAATAAAATGCATCACATTTGTTATTTCCACAGATGGTACATCACAAACATTAACACTGCTTTTATGAATCCCATACCAAATGGCATATGACAAAGAAATGTTCACTGCATAAAAATAAATACGATTAAAGCTGCTTTGAATGTAATTCCAGTTTCATGCCTCTCCCCGCCCAACGTATTCTTCCCGAAGGCTAGAAGACGACCAGGAGATAACACATAGTTAAAACCGGAAACAAGTCGTAACCTAGAAGATAACACTTTGCACCAAAGCCTAACTGCTAATCAGTAATTTATGGGAAAACTGTAAGATCAAAAACCAGAAAAATCAGAAGAGAAATTGATTGAGTTGATATTCAAATCACAGATACTGAATGAACCGTCACACCAACATTTAAGGCGTCAAATTTGTGACATAAGACACAGTGACATCCGAGACCTCATCCTTATGGATCAGCATTCAAGAACGGGAAGTATAACAAAACAAAATAATGTCACTGCACCGTGAAATAAGTAAACATTATAATGCAAGGTAACCTCTCACAAATGTTTCCAAGTAATAATAACTCCCACGAATACTTTGAGTTAGAACATTTTTTTTTTAATAAGAATACAATTTCAACGTGAACGGCACCTAACATCACACCAATTAACTCACCCTGGTCCTCTAATCAATAGATGCATTTGAAAATACGCATTAACTTACTAGAAGAAGCACAATATTTAAATCCCAGATGCTTGCGGCCAACAATGCTTACTGCTTCTCCCTCCATGCTTATCACAAGTCGGCTCCCATATTTGAATTTGAACCCATGCTGGAAACCAATCACCCTGTTAAGTCAAGCCATCTTATACGAGGTAGATCAGTACTTTTAAAAACAAAATGCTTTCAGTTTGCTGCACGAAATGTTTTTAGCGGTTTTAATGCCTCACGCATCCCTAAACCCATCCTCCTCATTCCTGAGTTCCCAAGTTCATATTTCGGGCGCACTCCTCACCGTTTACTTCCTCTCAGGCTCACCAAATGATTAACTTGGTGGAAAAACATGATATTGAAATCCCGCCGGAGTCACTGTCAGTGTTATGGGGCGTTGCTTTCCAACGACAAGGCGTCATGGTGTGTTTTCTTTAGCTCCTCCCACTCCACTTCTCTCCAACACAACCACCAGCTGATTTCCGCTGGGTCCACGTGTCATGAGAGTGACGTGACGTCTTGCCTGCTCATTCTGGCTCGGAGTTTTGGGGGAGATGTGAGGCTGCTGTTTGGATCCGCACAAAAAAGAAATTAAAGCTGAGATTAAAGGAAGTAAGTTTAGCAGGTATCACATGACCCGAGACACGAGGCGCTCATTTTTATGTGACCCAATGACATGAGAGGTTGGCATCATGTCACAATTCGGCAAATGCTATCACAGGTGTTGTCTCCCACTGGAAAAGTTGTTCCAGTCCTTGATTGTCCCACTTGTCTCATAGCACGTGAACACAACCTTTTTTACAATGCTAGTCGGGTCGGACCACCATTACTGTCTAGACCGGTGTTTCCCAACCTTTTTGGTGTTATGACCCCATTTTTCATACGCCAGTGTGTTTGCAACCCACCAGAGGGGTGGGTTTGGGTTTGGAAAGGAGTGTTCCCCTCCGTGAATTTAGAGCAATCACCTGAACAGAGGGGGACATGGGGTGGATCCCCCCGAGTGAATTAAATCTGATGGTCAAATAGGGGGTTCTCCTGCGCAATCTCCAAAGTCTTTGACGAAAAACTTGTGATCGTCAATTCTTTTCCTCCTCGGTGAGTCGAGCACGATCACCAGAGTAAGGGTCATCCACGATCGGCCGCAATCCATCGGCGATGTTGCTGCTCTGAATCGAGTGCAATAGTAGCACCCATTTTCATCCAGGGTCAGCCGTGGCCCACCTGCAATACCACCATGACCCACCAGAGGGACCCCAGCCAATATGTTGGGAAACACAGGTCTAGACGGCGTGATGGCATCTCCCTGCGGAAAATGAAAAATGTGAAATTAGACTTTGAATGTCGTGTTTCCGTCCGTCAAAGGCGTTGGGCCTTACAAGAGCTGCCTTTGTGACATTAAATCTTTTCTGTTATTTCTGTTATTGCATTAACACACAACTTGCCATTGGCAATGGGTGCGCTTGGCATTTTTTTTTTGTTGCATTCCAATATTTGCCAAATGAACTTATGCCTACCTTATGCCAAAATGTATATCTAGTGGAATTTGACACGTCGCTGGGGCCGCACAGGACTGTGAGTGCACCTTGTGACATGTCTGCTAATTTTGAGCCTTCAGAATGCTGCTTCAAACTGTTTTATATCTTTAAAAAAAAAAATTGTATCTTAAGTGTTCTTTTTTTACGTAATCATCTTTTTTAAACGCAATTATCGATTTTGTATTTTTTTTCCGATAATAAAATGATGAAGACAATTCTTGGGTCCTCGGGTTGTTTTGTTATCCTCCGGATCTCTTGTGTGGCTTTCTTTATTTAGCTGAATCTCTCATCCAAAGTGACTTACAAATCCAAACTATGCAATCCAATTCAAAGTCACAGAGGAGCCCTGTGGTGGAAGAGCAACCAGAAGATGAAAATGGCAAATGCGAGTTGTTTTGTCTTGGTAGAGTCCTGTATTACTTCACTTTCCCCTTTTGTATTCTTTATTGAGTTGCCTTTGTCAGAATGCCTCAGACCCCACAGACGTCCCACTGTTTCTAAGGTATGGCACTTTATAACTTCTCCCCACCTTCCCTTCTACATCAATAACCTCAGGCACGTTCATAGAGTAAAAGACAAGCAGGAGTTAAGTTATAATGGTGTTTTATTGATAATCCATCCATCCATTATCCAACCTGCTATATCCTAACTACAGGGTCACGGGGGTCTGCTGGAGCCAATCCCAGCCAACACTGGGCGCAAGGCAGGAAACAAACCCCGGGCAGGGCGCACACACACGGGACAATTTAGGATCGCCAATGCACTTAACCTGCATATCTTTGAACTGTGGGAGGAAACTGACGCAGACACGGGGAGAACATGCTAACTCCACGCTGGGAGGACCTGGGAAGTGAACCCTGGTCTCCTTACTACAAGGCAGTAGTGCTACCCCCCACGCCACCATGCTGCCCATTATTGATAATATTCATAAAATAATAACAATAAGCAAAGTACAAGTGAACATTGGCAACCATACAACCTGATAAATGCTGATGTGCAGTGTCAGGCGGCACATACACTTGTTAATTTGTAACGGCCGACTCATTCTCCCAAACCGGCAGCTACACCACCATGGCCTGGCAAGCTGAGGACGTTAGATTCGACAAGCTGTACTTCTTCTACATAAACGTCCCCAATCAACAATCAAACATAAGCCAGAAGACAAACAATATGCAAAATAATAAAGTGAGTATATGAGGAGTGATCAAAAAATATGGTGAATGTTTTAAAAAAGAAACGTTTATTGCAGTATTTGCAACTACTAGCCCCCCTCAAAATACTCTCCTCCACTTTGAATGCACTTCTCCCAATGCTCCTGCCACTTTGCAAAGCAGTTCTGGAAGTTTTCTTTGGAGAGTGTCTTTACTTGGGCTGTCGTGGCTGCCTGGATGCCCTCACCTTTCCTGGTCATTTTCAATTTCGGGAACAGCCAGAAGTATGTAGGAATGTTCTTCGGGCCGCCTAGTGGACAGTAAGTGGAAGTACATCAGCGAGAGAACCCAGGAAGTGCTTTTTCACATAAATAGTGGAGGGAATCTGCCACATGTAACAGAGTCATCACAGTAAAGTGGAGACCATGTCAGCTTTAAAACTGCACTGGATGACACATTGGGACAATTTAGAGTGAATGAAAGCGCCTGGTCATAATATTTCTAATGTTTTGATGTGAGGAAGCACCACTATGGCAAGCATTAAAAAAAGGAGACAACTGAGTGTTCTAGTAATGTCTGGTGAGTTTTATTAGAAGCGAGGTGGCCCAGTCCTTAATAAATTTAACAATATGAAGTATGTACAATATCACTCATTATTGAATACCAACACCACATAAAAGCAAAAATGGGTGAGGCCTTCAAAAAGACCCACAAAACACAGGCCAGAACCTGACTGCCCAGCCCCAATAGAGGCCTCACCCAGACCAGCCTGACTCTAAGCGATTGGGAAGCTTCACGCCAGACTAGCCTCCAAAATGGAGAACAGGCTTTTAAAGCTCAAAAATCACACAAAAGTCTCCGACTTCTCAAAATACATCTAACGAGAGGGAGAACCATGAAAACTATGGCTTGTAAGAGATAAGTACCTCAAGAATCTTTAGAAAAGATAATGTTTATTAACAAAAGGAAAAGGCTCAAAAGAGCAATAAAAGAGTTGTCTGAAATACTATCCAAAGGTGAACAAGTCCTAAAAACACAATGCCATAGAAAAATCCAATAAACAGAAGAAAAAAATCAAGAAAAGCAGTAAAACCAAACAATACTCTTAATAATCTCCAAAGAACTCAACTGAATTGCGATGACTTGCTGTTCTGGCCTGTAAATGAAGCCTGGGGGCGACCATCTAGCACTGATGTAAGAGTGGCCCCGCCTCTTGAGGGGAGGAGCCACCCAAAAAATACAAGGAACACAGCAGAACAAAGCAAAGAAATGAAATAATTACAAAATAAAAATATTTTCTTATAATGCATAACAAGAACGATCATGCAAATACCTTTTATGGAAGTATTGTTGTGTAACAAAATCATCAATAATGAACAAAGAAAAAAAAAACGTAAGCCCGGGAGGAATACTGTCTTAAAGTTGACACCTCATTCTCAACACATCCATTCCAAGGTGTTTATCATTTATATTAAAAAGCATATTTCTGCTTTTCTTTCCAACAGATGGTACATGCAAGCAACACTATAACCTAACAAAGAAAAAATTGAACGAAAAAATAATAAGAAATAAAAACAAAAGATTGGTAAAGGAGATACTAATCTTACTGGAGCTCACTGACAGACACACAAAGAGAATTTTTGGGGTCTTAAATTTGGGTTCTGGGTGACCAGCATGCCCTCTTTAAAGATATTAATAGAATTTTTTATTTATTTACACCATTTATTCCTGCCTATGTTTTGCTACTTTAATAAAGGCAGATCATCAAAATCTTTGATAGACTCAATTAAGATTAGTACTCCCTCTAGCATTCTTTTCTATTTTCAATATTTTTTCTATTGAATTACATTTTATCTATCTATCTATCTATCTATCTATCTATCTATCTATCTATCTATCTATCTAAATGAAGGTGAAAGCTAAAAATCATTGGAAAGGCTACATAATGTGACATGTCGGTGTGGTGGCTCCGAGGCTAAGGATCTCTGCACTGGTATTTGAACAGTTGGTTGTTCAAATCCTGTTACTGCCAGAAGGGACCCTACTCTGTTGGGCCCTCGAGCAAGACCCTTGACCTGAAAATTGCTCCAGGGGCGCCGTATAATGGATGTCCCTACACTCTTCTTCTTCTTCTTCTTTCCGCTGCTCCCGTTAGGGGTTGCCACTGCGGATCATCTTTTTCCATATGATGACCCTACACTCTGATCCCCCTAAAAGACAATTTCCCCTTGGGGATTAATAAATTGTATCAAATCAAAATCAAAAAAGGCTGTGTCGATAATGGTGAGTGTTTTAGTGAAAGTGATCTGTGATGGAAGTTTGCTCTGCCTGAGGTGAATGTTGTCCTTGCGTCTAAGACTCTGGAACTGGCGTTGGGTCGCAAGAATCTTGAAGTAGATTATTAAAACTTATGGATCAATAGAAGAACAACCAAGGCATCACAAAAAAACATGGGCCACATGGGAACGAGATTGTGAGAAAACTTTTGATCTGGATTAATGTGAACTCTTCAGGCGGCACGAGTGAAGGTAACAAAACACCGTACTGTAAAAACGACAGGGTCAAATGAACAAAAAATAGACGCAAGTGTAATAAAAAGGTTTGGGGCAGCCATCCATAGAATATTCCCTGGCTGCAAGAGGGTGAATTGCTAGCACTGATGTGCTCAGAATGGAGTCCAAAACAGAACTGAGGAGTTTTGTAGAATATCGTGGCTTTAAAGGCCAGAAAGGGAAGTCATTAAGGGTGGAAGGGTCTTCTTCCATAGGCTTGGACCTGGACATGACGTCATCAAAAGGGCCAGAACCAGAAGTCTCTTTCTCCATGGGTTCTACACCGTAAGTGGCATAATTTTGCGTGGAACCAGAAATGACATCACCAGGACCAGGCGGAATTTCTCATGAACGGTCTGCAGGAAAGTGAGAAAAAAGGTCAGCACACTACGCCACCGTCTGGTCTGGTGTGGAATTACTGTCATTTACACCCTTTAGCTGCCTCCTGTACGCATGTGTGTGACACTATATATCCATTATATAGTGCCTTATCTATCTATTATATAGTGCCTTATCTATCTATCTATCTATCTATCGGTCTGAATCACAATTATTTATTTATTTATTTACTAGGGGGCTCTGCCCCCTGCTCGCTTCACTTGCCAACACCCTGTCGGGCACCATGCGCCAGCCACTTCGCGTCTCTGCCACTTGCATATGGGAAAGCGGATATGCAATTTAAACAGATTATTATTTTCATGTGAATTGTTACATATGAATAATTAAACTAACTACTGTACATTACATTACAGAGAATGATTAACCATAGTTAAAAATAGTAAAGCGTAATAAATTGTTTTAGAGGTATTCATTGAGTTATACGTTTTTGTTCTAATTGTCTTTTATATTAACACGCAAATACTTTTTAAACTTTTGTCTTTGATACCTCCATCTTTTGAAACTATTATCGCTGACAATTGCTCACATGTTAGTTTATTATATATGCGAGCTTGATCTGTCGGATTCATATAGAAATCTAAGAAAGCTTCTTTGTCCGTGTTTTTCAGACAACTTTCATGTAAAGTGCAATACTTTTGGACGTATAGATTTGTATCCATTATTGGCTGTAGAATTTCTAATATGTCCGATCATTTAACTCTTTCAATTCTATGATGCATCGCATCTCTGTGATCATAAATATAAACCTGACCGATTTTGTGGTTTCTTCTAAATTAAACTTGTCGTAGCTTTAATTGTTGTGGGACCACAGATTCTCATAGTGTATGGGGTTGAATCGTGTACATCTATGTTTTGAGCATTGATTGTTGGGCATATGTTTTGAGCATTGGGAAGAAACAATACTTTTCCCTGATGGCAAAATGAATTAGATGATCTACAAGTTTCCGACTTAAAGTTTAAAGCCGAGCAATAACTACATACTTCTGTCATATCACCTCTGTCCTTATATTTGATTTCTTTTCGCTGTTCCGTTATTTCACCGAGTAATAATTTCTATTTGTTTGCACTAATCTGATCTTCGCTATCAGTTTTTTGAGACTTTCGAATTTTTGTACTTTCATAATCTCTAACCTGCTCTGCATGTGTGTCGCTCCAGCGTTTTGAACCTCTTTACGACGTTCTACTTTGTCTTCTACTCTTTGTCTTTTATTTCCGACCACGCTTGGACCTGCTAGGTTTTCAATTCCACCTAGTCCGGGCTGATTATTACTTTCCTTATTTTCTGAATTTGCACTTAGATTATTATTGTTCTTTTTTGAATTCTTTTCTCTCCAACACTTTTGGGTCTCTTTTCAATGCTCTGCCCTTTCTTCTTCACTTAGATATTAACACGTCATCTAAAACGTATAAAATTATTGTCTCGAAAAGGACCACATCGAAGGAAACGAATAGATTATATCTCTAAAAATACTGTCCAGAAAAGCTTCTTTAAAGGATGAAATGGTGGTAAAAACTCTTCTTCTTCATCCCGGAAGTACATCATTTCCTCTGTTGCTATGATTAAGATGTACAGTGGGTACGGAAAGTATTCAGACCCCCTTCAATTTTTCACTCTTTGTTATATTGCAGTCATTTGCTAAAATCATTTCAATTAATTTTTTCCCTCATTAATGTACACACAGCACCCCATATTGACAGACAAAAAAGAATTTTTGAAATTGTTGCAGATTTATTAAAAAAGAAAAACTGAAATATCACATGGTCCTAAGTATTTAGTATTTAGTAGAAGCCCCCTTTTGAGCTAATACAGCCATGAGTCTAATTGGGAAAGATGCAACAAGTTTTTCACACCTGGATTTGGGGATCCTCTGCCATTCCTCCTTGCAGATCCTCTCCAGTTCTTTTAGGTTGGATGGTAAACGTTGGTGGACAGCCATTGTTAGGTCTCTCCAGAGATGCTCAATTGGGTTTAAGTCAGGGCTCTGGCTGGGCCATTCAAGAACAGTCGCAGAGTTATTGTGAAGCCACTCCATTATTTTAGCTGTGTGCTTAGGGTCATTGTCTTGTTGGAAGGTAAACCTTCGGCCCAGTCTGAGGTCCTTAGCACTCTGGAAAAGGTTTTTGTCCAGGATAGCCCTGACTGGTGGAGGGCTGCAGTGATGGTTGACTTTCTACAACTCTCTCCCATTTCCTGACTGCATCTCTGGAGCTCAGCCAAAGTGATCTTTGGGTTCTTCTTTACCTCTCTCACCAAGGCTCTTCTCCCCCGGTAGCTCAGCTTGGCTGGACGGCCAGCTCTAGGAAGGGTTCTGGTCGTCCCAAACGTCTTCCATTTAAGGATTATGGAGGCCACTGTGCTCTTGGGAACCTTAAGTGCAGCAGAAATTTTTTGTAACCTTGGCCAGATCTGTGCCTTGCCACAATTCTGTCTCTGAGCTCTTCAGGCAGTTCCTTTGACCTCATGATTCTCATTTGCTCTGACATGCATTGTGAGCTGTAAGGTCTTACATAGACAGGTGTGTGGCTTTCCTAATCAAGTCCAATCAGTAGAATCAAACACAGCTGGACTCAAATGAAGGTGATCTCAAGGATGAGCAGAAGAAATGGAAATCACCCGAGTTAAATATGAGTGTCACAGCAAAGGGGCTGAATACTTAGGACCATGTGATAGTTCAGTTTTTCTTTTTTAATAAATCTGCAACAATTTCAAAAATTTTTTTTTTTTGTCTGTCAATATGGGGTGCTGTGTGCACATTAATGAGGGAAAAAATTAATTTAAATGATTTTAGCAAATGGCTGCAATATAACAAAGAGTGAAAAATTGAAGGGGGTCTGATTACTTTCCGTACCCACTGTACTTCCGGGTTATAGGGCAAATAACAGTCCATGGGCCTCCCTGCAGCAACCCCTGGTGGCTCCGATGTTATCCAGCAGAGCTGTACAGGAAAACTCCATAGTCCATGATGCCCTGCTGGAATTCGGGGCATCTCCGTGTTGCAGGGAGGGCTCCCTCTGGTGGCCTGGGGGTATTGGCCGGGATGAATGGCCGGCCATAGTCCACAATATATAAATGTATACATGCTCACTGCACACTCAGATCAATATCCATCCATCTGTCCATTATCCAACCTACTATATCCTAACTACAGGGTCACAGGGGTCTGCTGGAGCCAATCCCAGCCAACACAGGGCGCAAGGCAGGAACAAATCCCGGGCAGGGCGCACATACCAAGCACACACTAGGGACAATTTAGGATCGCCAATGCACCTTACCTGCATTTCTTTGGACTGTGGGAGGAAACCCACACAGACACGGGGAGAACATGCAGGGCGGACCCAGGAAGCAAAATTGGGTCTCCTAACTGCGAGGCAGCAGCGCTACCCACTGTGCCACCATGCCGCCCCCCAGACCAATATATTATATTAAAGTAGAGACATAAATTAAAAATATAAAGCAAGGATTTTAATGGGTTATGTGGAAAACAGAAGTAAAATAATTTGAAAATTATTTAATTCAAGCTACAAAATTCCGTAAAAGTGAAATCATTTGAAAATATTTATTTAATAAAGACAACAGAGAAATATTATTATTATTATCTAATGCAGGCAGTTAAAAGAAAAGTGGGCCGTGGCAAGTAGTAAGAACACACTTTTTTGATGGTCACTATATGTTGCAATGCTTATCCAGAACAGCACAGCAGTGCAGCTGGAGAGCCAAACGGTAAGAGAGTCGCCGTCCTCAACCAACCACAACAACTGGACAAGCTGCAAACAGGCAGCAAACACAAGTTTCCTCGTTACATTTGGGTTATTTTCATCAAGAGAATCTGAGAAAAGAAAGTATAATTACTTATAAAGTTACAACTAAGTACCGTAAGAAGGAAGAAACAATATACTTTATTTACGAAATTTGAACAATGAACTAAATACGGGACATCTGGGTGTCCCTGAAAGGTCAGTACGGGACAAGGGGACACAATTATCAAATATGGGGCATGTCCCATATGTAAGAGACATCTGGCAACCTTACTCATGATTAATAACGTTTATCTGATTCTGATTCTAAAATCTCGGTGAGATACATCCATGAAATGATGACCATGAAAGTCAATTTGAAAGAATGACTTAAATCAGCAATCTGTGGTGCCAGAAAAGGAAAAGGCAGAGAAAGAATTTTAGCGTGCACTGGAAGTTGGATGTTTTACAAATTAAGATCAAAGTAATTTACATGGTTTATAAGCAAATTCAAAGTACCGAAGTGGATAAAGGCCAATCTGAAAGATCAAGTTAAAAGTAAGAGCGCAAAAAGCTTCCAAGCCATAAGGAAAAACACACCACTATTACACCATGAAAACGTTTCTCGCTTGTATCCAGAATCTCT
Organism: Polypterus senegalus; assembly: GCF_016835505.1. Classification (NCBI taxonomy): domain Eukaryota; kingdom Metazoa; phylum Chordata; class Cladistia; order Polypteriformes; family Polypteridae; genus Polypterus; species Polypterus senegalus. The sequence continues at coordinate 147,961,854 of NC_053163.1, read as the reverse complement.
CAACAACCGGGAATTGCCCAAAAGTGATCTTCACAGGCGCAACGGTGAGTTCATGCAGTGTGACTTCTGGTGGTCCCATGGCAGCAGCCATGTTAGTAACTGTTTGTCTATGTAGAGTGATATATATTTTACTCTGCTTTCCCCTTTTGTATTATTAATAAGTAGCCTTTGTCAGAATGCCTCAAATCTCCCAGACTTACCACTGTTTATAAGGTATTGTACTTTATAACTTCTCCCCACCTTCCCTTCTACATCTATAACCTCAGACAATTAGGTGTAGTAAAGACAAGCAGGACTTAAGTGACACTTTAAATAATGTATTATTCATAATATTCATAAATAATAACAAGAAACAAAGAACATTTGAATATTGAAAACCATACAACCTGATAAATGGTGATGTGTAGTTTCAGGCGGCACACAGACTTATTAGTTACTTAAAATGTCTCTAGTTAAGGTTTGTGGCCAGCTTTCTTCAGAACAGGCCGCATGCCTGTCTCAGTATGGCTGCCATGCTGTACTCTTCATTGTGTTGTCCTTTTCAGTTCATGGCATGTGAGATGTTCCTTCATCAGTTGGTAAGAGAGAGAGAGAGCTGGCTAAAGCAAGCAAATTTATAGATTCTCTGTCCCAACTCTACAGCCAATAGGGCGTTGTGGTACTTAAAGGCTTCTGATACAAGCCTATTCCAAACAGCCATACTTCAGACCAATGGGGGCACATAATACCTTCACACCTGCCCCCAAAACCATTTGTTAAGGTGATGTTTGACAGCTCGGTAGACTGGCTTTCCTGTGGGGGTTGACTGAGAGAGTCCTGCAGGGAATCACTTGCCAAGCACTTCCCTCAACCCTGTTATAAAATTACAAAGAGACCTAAAGTCCTAAAAGGGGGGTGAGGGTACTTAATCATATAAATAAACACATACAAAATATTTACCAACTTATATGCAAAATTTCACACCACAACAGTAACGGTAAACAAACAGCGGTGCCCATAAAAAAAACCAAAATTGTGAGAAGCGCTGACTTTGGAGTAACAGCGCATCAAGAGGAGCCAATTGAGGTGGTTCGGGCATCTGATGTGAATGCCTCCTGCACACTCCTTGTGGAGTTTTGTGGGCACAGCCAGCTGGGGAGGAGAGCCCCAGGGAAGACCCCTGGCTCACTGGGAGGACTGTATCACCCAGATGACCTGGGAACGCCTTGGGATCCTACAGCATGAGTTGGCAAGTGTGGCTGGGGAAAAGGATGTTTGGGCCTCCCTGCTAAGACTGTTGCCCTCCATGGCCCGGCTTCGGATAAGCAGTGGAAAATGAATGAATGAATGAATGAAAATAATTCCAAAACTAAACGCTAATTAAAGAAACACATTTCTCACATAACATAATCCCTCTAAGAAACAAACAAAACAAAAAAGTCTATGAAAATATATTGTCACACACGTGCGCAGCTAAAGGGCTTGAGTAAGGCCAATTCCGAGAGAGATCGGGATGTGGCAGAGGGCACTGATTCTATTTCTCCTTGGACTGCAGACCATCCACAGGAGATTCCACCTGGCCCTGTTGACATCACTTCCGGGTCCGAGCCTATGGCTGAAGACCCTTATGAGCCCGACCCCTCTGACTTCACTTCCTGTCTTCCCCTTTAAAAGCCTCCACCTTTTCCTTATTCCCTCAGTTCTGTTTTGGACTCGGTTTTGTGCACATCAGTGCTGTAATAACATTTTTACGACTTTGCAGCCAGGATACCAAATATATACGGGCGGCTGCCCCAAACCTTGCTATGGCTCTGTGTGGGGTTTGTGACAACATAAAATAATACCAGTGAAAAATTAAGATCGTGACATAATTGAGATCACACTGAATGTTTCCCTGTTTTAAGACAGACAATTCTGAAAATTCACCAAAGCTTTTGAAAAGTTTTAGAAGTATTTTTTTTGCATTTGCACAGCATGCTCTATTTTAATCGAAGCATCTCAACAAAAATGGAACATTTTCAGACAAATTGCATTGAAGGTGTCACACCCAAGTACAGTACTTGAGGAGTGTCTAGATGGCTCTATTGAAATAAGGCAAACAGGACGAAAGTGTTCGATTGCCACCTCCTCTCTCTTCCCAACAGAGGACAAGCCCTGAGACGGGGCGTGATGTCACTTCTTGTATAATCCCAGCGATCCCATTTCTTCCACCTATTTAAAGAGTGAAAGCACCAGACGTTGGTGCCCATTCGGACCCCATCTTGCTTAGTTTATGCAACATTCAATGACATCCCTTTAATCTAATTCTTTCTTTATTTATTTGTCACATACATAGTTATACAGGACAACACGCAGTGAAATGCATCTTTTCGTACACCCCTTGGGGTCAGGGCGCAGGTACAGCCATTGTACAGCACCCCTGGAGCAATTGAAGGTTAAAGGCCTTGCTCAAGGGCCCAGCGGAGTAGCATCTCTTTTGGCAGTGACGGGGATTTGAACCGGCAACCTTCAGGATGCCAGCGCAGATCCTTAGCCTCAGAGCCACCACCAATCTATAGATGCTGTTTAAATGAAGCTCAAATCTTGATATATCCACTGTCACAAACGTGCGCTTAGGTGGCTGTAACATAAGTTTAATATGTCACAGTGCTCTGTACAAATATATTTAATAAATCTAACCTTTCTACTCACATGTACAGTTGTCACAGATTAGCATTTAGAACTGCTAGCAAAGCATAAGACAAAGACAGCTTGGGAAATGCACACTATTCTTCGTCTGTCAGAGTCATCATGAAATTGCATCCTCTTTGCCTTGTTTGGAATTGTATTATTCACCGAAGTGGGAGCCTAAACATGAAGAAAGAGTATAAAGCCTTGGAACATTGCCCGGCACACCTTTGAAGCTGACAGACGGATAGCAGATAACATCATCCGATCCGGAAAATCCTTCACAACGCAGCAATGAAAATGGCAGACTCTACACATTGGGCCCCCACTACCCGAACTGGGTTCTTGCCATTGGCTTCCTTTGTCTGTTATGCAACGTAAGCCGTCATTAAAGAAAGCTAAGTTATTTCTCCTATGTGATTCCTTACCGCCGTATCGCTAAGGGAGGGGTATCGCCTTTTTATATTATATTTATATAGTATCGAGTTACATAACATGCCACAATTACAAAAGAACTCATTCCAACAAGCGAGCTAACACCCCCTGCTGAATACAGAGGCAACCAAAAAGCCCTGAGGTGAGTAAACTATCTTGAGACAAGGGGGTAATATCAAGTATTAACGCCTCTCTCCTTCTCCCACAAGAGCTGCCAAAGAAAAGCCATAAAATCATTCACTCACTGTCTACGGTTTCGGATTTGCAAAATGGCTTCCTTTCCATTCCATCACTTAAGCCTCTGACTCCCGATGATAACATCACTTCCGGTCGCCCAACGATGACATGACTTCTGACCCTACCTGATAACATCACTGCCGATGACATCACTTTTCAGTCTCCTCCTGATGATATCACTTCCGGCCGCCTCCTGGTGACGTCACTTTTTAGCCACCTCCTGATGACATCACTTTAGGCCGCCTCCTGATGACGTCACTTTTCAATCTCCTCCTGATGATATCACTTACGGCCGCCTCCTGCTGATGTCACTTTACAGTCGCCAACTGATGATATCACTTCTGGCCGCCTCCTGCTGATGTCACTTTTCAGTCGCCTCATGATGACATCACTTACGGCCACCTCCTGATGACGTCACTTTACAGTCGCCAACTGATGATATCACTTCCGGCCGCCTCCTGATGACGTCACTTTTCAGTCGCCTCATGATGACATCACTTCCGGCCGCCTCCTGATGACATCACTTTTCAGTCTCCTCCTGATGATATCACTTCTGTCTGCCTCCTGATGACGTCACTTCCGCAACCCAGCTATGACGTCATTTCTACTAATACTTTCTTCCAGTTGCCATTTTATATAAATACTCACCTTCAACTGCTGTTTATCATCAAATGTGATCTTTTTTGAGTCTCTTGTCCTGTCATTTTCCTACACCATCATATATTATAAAAGAAAAACATCATTCCAAGGGGTGTACTTACTTTTTCACTTGACTGGATTGGTGGTACCCGTGGCACAGTGGTTAGCAATACTGCTTCAGAATTTTGAAATGCTGGTCCAAATCCTGGCCTGTTTGCTGTCTGTGTGGAGTCTGCATGCTCTCCTCATGTCTGCATTTCTACCCTTTGGGTACTTTGACTTTCCATTCAAGCCTCAAAGATGTGCTTTTGAGATTAAATGTTGTCCCCACATGTCCCCAGTGCTTTACAATAGACTGGTTCCCCATCCAGTGTTAGTCCCTGCCCAGTGCCTGACTGGGTCCAGCTCTTCAAGACCCTGAATTGCATAGCTTAGGTAGGTTAGAAAATGGATGACTGGATGGAACGAGTAAATAACACCATGCGGGATTGTAGGGGCTGATTCAGTCTTATTAGACCGCGGTATGTTTACCTTTTGAAAAAAGGGAAAGCCAACATTTCAAATGTTTATGCTAATTAGTGTATTTTTGATTGAAATGAATCTTAAAGTGGCTTCAATACTCTTTTGACTGCAGTGCAAGTGACAGAGACAGCAGACATTATGTCACATAGGGTGGCAGCGGTGGGATTTAACCTGCCACTTTCATCGCTCCCCATAGCCCACTTTTTGATGTCACACTTGTCATAGCAAAAAACACCATTTGTCACCATGTGGGCCCAATAAAAGTGTGGCTTTTTAGTCACAGTGGCCACATCCCTTGCTTTCCTAATTCTCCCACAAAAAGAATTCAATAAAATATAAGATTTGACCCATGGCTGGGTTATTCCTTCATTCCTTCTTTAATCAATTATCTCATTGCAGAAAACTCAAAAAGCATGCGGGTACTAAGTAAGCGTGGTAAATAAGGCATGGCTGACCAGCTCCGGCTCTTCATGTCATCCATCTAGTCCAGCTCAAAGCAATTTAGTTCTTTCTGTAAATGCAAAACAGGGCAATATGGCTGCAAGACTTGAATGTGTTTTTTATTACGCACACTGGGAAGAAAAACTGAAAAAGCAGATGTCTGAAATGTACAAGTGATGATGCGGCCAGACGGGCAATCCACAAAGTCGAGAATCAATGTGCTTAGAGAGCTGTGTTGAAATCCACAAATGCGTCATTGAGAGCTTCAGAACAAAAGAAAGGTCTGAAGCTGACCCCTGGGACGCCTTGGAATTTCTGCTGAAGTTCATCCACCAAGCATTCAGTTACACTGCGTTTGTTGCTGTGAAAGGGTGGCATGGTGGTACGGTGGTCAGTGTGGTCTACTTGCTGCTCCAAAATCAGAATCCTGCATCTGATCACATCATCTGTGGAGTCCACATGTTCCTCCTCTGTGGGTTTTTCTACAGGTTGTCTGGTTTTCCTCCTATACCTCTAAGACAAAAGGTTCAGGATAATTAGCAATGTGTTGTAAGATTTAAAGGAACCGAACTAAACACATTTAGCTATGTGAGGGACGGCTCGTGTCCTTAACCAACTTGGACACCCTCGGGATAGAAGAACCATTGGAGAGAGCATGCACAGGTCATTATCTCCTCCCTAGATAGCAGCTCCCTCCCAGGTTGCAGCAATGCCTCGGATTTCCACAGGGCATCATGGGATATGGAGTACTTCAACTCAACCCTGTTGGGTTCCATGGGCGCTGCTAGGATGGGTGCTTCAAAGACTGAGGAGCCCTATTTCATGGGACTTCCGCCTCACCCAGATGTGCTTTCGGACCACCTGTATGGAAAACTGGAGGTACTCCTGAGTGGAAGGTGGACAACACTGGTGAGGAGGAGTGGAGGAGACGAAGAATGGTTTATTGCGCTGTACTGAGCTTTATTGCATATACAGAGTGAGCCAAAAAGAAGTACCACATTTCAAATGTTTATTCTACAAAAATGCTACAAGATAAAATAAATTTCATTGCAACACAAGAAAGGGTATACAAAATAGATTTGTTTCACTGTGTTTTAAAAATGATGTCTTCAGATGATTTCTGAACGCTTGCATGGCTCGTTCGGCCATTTCAAGAGTAATAGCAGCGATTTTGTGGCGAATAGGATCCTTGAGGGCTTCAGAATTTTGAGGTCGTTGATTGTATATCTTTGACTTGAGATAGAAATCACACGGAGCGAGATCAGGTGAACGTGAAGGCCACCCGACATCACCGTGCAGGGAGATCAGCTTCCCCAAAAACATCTCCCACAAAACTTGCATGGATCTCCATGCCGTTTGAGCTGTTGCTCCATCCTGTTGAAACCTGGCATCCACTTACATCTATTTCTTCCAGTTGGCGCTGCCAAAAGTTCTCTATTTTTCAATTTCAATGCAACGTTCTGAAGTGACAGTGACCGTGGCTCCCCCCTCTTCAAAATACTAAGGGCCTAAAATGCCAAATTCTACAATGGCGCACCAAATTGTAACACGCTCACTGTACAGGGGTCTCTGATGAAGTTCACGAGGGTTGCTTTCAGCCCAATAGCAAAAATGTTGCTTATTCACGCAACCATTCAAATGGAGATGCTGGCATCTCGATGAACAGTTTGTAGAATGTTGGCGCACAATTCTCTATGGCTCTCTCAGTCTCTCTCAGTGAGTTCCTGCACTGCCTTCATTTTGTATGGATGGAAATTAGATGATAGATAGATAGATAGATAGATAGATAGATAGATAGATAGATAGATAGATAGATAGATAGATAGATACTTTATTAATCCCAAGGGGAAATTCACATACTCCAGTAGTAGCATACTGATAAAAAACAATATTAAATTAAAGAGTAATAAAAATGCAGGTAAAACAGATAATACCTTTGCATAATTAAGGTCCTCATGCAAAATCCTCCTCAAAGACATGTTGGAAATACCTCTGGCAGAAGCAGGTTTGCATGCTGAACGTCTAGGAGACTGAAAAATTGATGGCCTTACAGCTTGGATGTTTTCAGACGTCTTTGCAGTCTGAGTGGGCCTGGAGATTTTCTGTTCAATTTTGTACCCGTCTGTCTAAATTTAGCCACCCACTGAAGAATTGTTTTCTGATTTGGGAAGTTAGGAGGAATGCTGAAGTGCATTGCATAGATATGATGGATTAGTTATTTTTGAAGAACGCTTCGACCGTGAAACCACAGTGTGCACCGGACCAGGGCATGTTGACGACTGAAAACTACAAGGGATCGCCTTTCAAAGGATCCCCTCACCAACCCATTCGGCTGCCTCTACCTCGTGAAATGACCTTGAAAATGTATAACTTCATTTTACCTCACCCTGTACTTGTGGTTTTTGTGGGAAATGCTTGCTGGAGAAGGGTTTCCCACATTAAAGACTTTTTATGCTTTTAACTTGTATCCTGAACCTGCTTGTGTTGGGTGTTTGGGGACCTGGAGTGCTGATTCCTCCCTTTTCTAAATGGCTAAGCTGCCGGACATTTTCTGTTACTGCCATTATTGAAAGGCAGAAGTAATACACTGCTTTTCCATATCTGGCAGAGAAGTTGGTTTGTCTGCATTATGATACATGTGTTCTGAGAGTTTTCAGGTTTGGGCCTCTTGAGGGTGTTTAGTGAGTGTATTAACCCTCTGAAGAACTGATGCCCCATTCAGGGATTGTTCCTGCCTTGTGCTCAGTGCTTACTGGATAGGCTCCAGCTCCCCTGCGACCCTGCCTAGCACGAATGGTTTAAAAAAATGGATGCATGGATGTATCCAGCAGGGGGCATTAGCTCCCTTGTTGGAATGAGTTCTTTTGTAATTGCGGTGTGTTACATAACCCAAATCTATATAGATATGATACTAAAAGACGATAAGAAATCAAATAGGAGAAATAACTTAACTTTCTTTAATGAAGGCTTATGTTGAATAAGAGACGAAGGAAGCCAATGGCAAGAACCCAGTCCGGGAGTGGGGGCCCGATGTGCCATTTTTGTCGCTGCGTTGGAAGGATTTTCCAGATCGGATGATGTTATCTCCCATCCGTCTGTCAGCTTCAAAAGTGTGCCGGGCAATGTTCCAAGGCTTTATACTCTTTCTTCATGTGCAGGCCCCCACTTCTGTGAATCATGACATTCCAAAGAAGGCAAAGAGGATACAATTTCATGCTGACTCTGACAGACGAAAAACAGTGTGCGTTTCCCCAGCTGTATTTATCTGTCTTGTCCTATGCTTTGCCTAGCAGTTCTAAATGATGAGCCCCTGTGTTAAATGTGTCAACTGTTCACGTGAGTAGAAAGAAAAGTCGAGTTATAAAATGTTTTTGCACAGAATGCAGCAAGAGTTTGCACAGATAAAGTATGAGGATCAAAGCTTTTAGGCAGCCCGACCCATCGCCAGGATAGCTAGCCAGTCATATATATAGGGTGGTCCAGATCTAATTATGCAATTTTCATTACGCTATAACTTATTAAGTTTATTACATTGAAAATCACCCAAAATATCCCGGACCATCGAGAAGTGTGTGAACTGACAACATGAAGAATCGTCTTCACGCCGAACTGGAATCGTCCCTACATAAATCAAAGTCATCCAGATGATCTGGATCTGCTTTTCTCTATTGTTCAGTGTCCTTGAGTGTTTAGAAAGGTGCCTATGAATAAATAAAATGTATCATTATTATTATTATTATTATATATGTTGTGACCAGCAGGGGGCGTTACAGTTTCTCAAAAACCCCAGACACAACCTCACAGACACAAGTCCCGGTTTAGTAAAAGGTTTATTACTATAAAGTAGTTTTCTAAAAGGGTGGCACAGTGGTGCACTACTGCCTTTCAGTAAGGAGACCAGGGTTCACATCCCGAGTCCTTCCTGTATGGAGTCTGCAAGTTCTCCCCGTGTCCGCTTGTCTCCTCCCAGTGCTTCGGTTTCCTCTGACAGTCCAAAGACATTCAGCTTAGGTGAGCTGGTGATCCTAAATTGGCCCTAGTGTGTGACTAATGTGTGTAGGTTTGTCCTGTGATGGACTGGAATCCTTCCCAGGGTTTTTCCTGCCTTGTGCCCTATGCTAACTGGGATAGACTCCAGCAGACCCCCCATGACCCACCCCAGGTGGTACAATCACAAATATTCTTCTCCTTTCTTCTTTTTCCAACCCTTGTAATCCTCCAGGAGATCCTCGTCCGTCCTCCAACTCTCACCTGGATGAACTCTGTCAAAACTCTGTGGTTTTATTATCAACAGTAACTCTGACAAAACTACGAAAATATAAATATACCCAATGGAAAATGTAAGGAAACCGCTACCGTATAAACTCACGTATAAGTCGGGTCTGGAAACCCAAAAAATCGATCATAAAATCAGACCCCGACTTATACGCCTGTTCAAAAATACAACACATTTTTTTTTTATATCTTCTTGCTTCCTCCAGTCTCACACCAGTTTCTCAGACTCATCAAATTTTGTTGCAGCAGCGCAATTACCAATTTCTTTTGCTACTTCAATAACTTTTATTTTAAAACCAGCTTCATAGTTTCTTCTGATCGAACGCTCCATCATAAATAAGGGATGTTCTTACGATAAATGATATGAGATACAAAACACACAAAACAATGCAAACGTCACTTCGGAATAGTTCGGGTATTACTGTGTGGTCATGTAGGCACAATGCATAGAAATAAAAAGGCCGTGTGCCCTGTGGTTACTCTCTCAGGTGGGCGTTAGCAGATCATAATCTCTTGGACCAATAGCGGGAGTTTTTGCACATTGGACTTATATAACCGACATTATAAAACACCGGAAATAATACGGTAAAATCAAGCCCCGACTTATCCGCAGGAGAACTTAAACACGAGTATACACTCACCTAAAGGATTATTAGGGACACCTGTTCAATTTCTCATTAATGCAATTATCTAATCAACCAATTACATGGCAGTTGCTTCAATGCATTTAGGGGTGTGGTCCTGGTCAAGACAATCTCCTGAACTCCAAACTGAATGTCAGAATGGGAAAGAAAGGTGATTTAAGCAATTTTTAGCGTGGCATGGTTGTTGGTGCCAGACGGGCCGGTCTGAGTATTTCACAATCTGCTCAGTTACTGGGATTTTCACGCACAACCATTTCTAGGGTTTACAAAGAATGGTGTGAAAAGGAAAAAACATCCAGTATGCGGCAGTCCTGTGGGAGAAAATGCCTTGTTGATGCTAGAGGTCAGAGGAGAATGAATGGGCCGACTGATTCAAGCTGATAGAAGAGCAACTTTGACTGAAATAACCACTCGTTACAACCGAGGTATGCAGCAAAGCATTTGTGAAGCCACAACACGCACAACCTTGAGGCGGATGGGCTACAACAGCAGAAGACTCCACCGGGTACCACTCATCTCCACTACAAATAGGAAAAAGAGGCTACAATTTGCACGAGCTCACCAAAATTGGACAGTTGAAGACTGGAAAAATGTTGCCTGGTCTGAGTCTCGATTTCTGTTGAGACATTCAAATGGTGGAGTCAGAATTTGGCGTAAACAGAATGAGAACATGGATCCATCATGCCTTGTTACCACTGTGCAGGCTGGTGGTGGTGGTGTAATGGTGTGGGGGATGTTTTCTTGGCACACTTTAGGCCCCTTAGTACCAATTGGGCATCGTTTAAATGCCACGGGCTACCTGAGCATTGTTTCTGACCATGTCCATCCCTTCATGACCACCATGTACCCATCCTCTGATGGCTACTTCCAGCAGGATAATGCACCATGTCACAAAGCTCGAATCATTTCAAATTGGTTTCTTGAACATGATAATGAGTTCACTGTACTAAAATGGCCCCCACAGTCACCAGATCTCAACCCAATAGAGCATCTTTGGGATGTGGTGGAATGGGAGCTTCGTGCCCTGGATGTGCATCCCACAAATCTCCATCAACTGCAAGATGCTATCCTATCAATATGGGCCAACATTTCTAAAGAATGCTTTCAGCACCTTGTTGAATCAACGCCACGTAGAATTAAGGCAGTTCTGAAGGCGAAAGGGGGTCAAACACCGTATTAGTATGGTGGTCCTAATAATCCTTTAGGTGAGTGTATACGATAATTACTTTACCTTCATCAGTAACTTGACTAAACATCTGCCTCTGAATGAGAGCTTGTGAAGCGCGGCACCACACAGAGTGCAGGCTTGCCATCAATATACGCTGCTCATGCTTGTCGGACACAGCACATTTCGTGTGTGTTTAGTCATATCATGACTTTTTATGATTTTTGGCCCTTAAGATGTTTTTCCTTCATTGGGTCCACTTTCAGTGTTTCTAGGGGCGTGGCATCTGAGGTCAGGACCCCCTGAATAATCGACGTGTCGGCTTACAGGACAGCTATTGGTGTTAATCCTTATCTGATCTGCGGGTACCGAATCACTGAAACGCGTAAAGATTATCCTTGTGTTTGGTTTCGACCCTCTTGTTCTCTCCACCACCATTATTGTCTCTTGTATTGGGCCTCGGGTTTGTTTTGCTTTATATTTTTTTTTTTTATGCATATCTCCCAGTTTTTTGCTCAAATGTTTATCTGCCAGTTTGCTGACAGAACAAGTCCATGTAATGCTGACCTGATGGCAGTGACAAGTCAGATGCCTTGTGATGAAGAAACACCTTTGGGGGAACCGAAACCTCAGCTGCTCAACCTTGTCTTGTAATGAGAGATTTGAGAACGAAACCAGATCAGCATCCGCAACCAGGGGATCGAAGACCTCAGTCACCTCAATATCCACATCCAGAACAACAGCATTTATTTCTATAGCATGTTTTCATACAAATGATGTAGCTCAGAGTGCTTTACAGAATGAAGAAAGATATATATATCTGCTGGTCTGCTGGAGCCAATCCCAGCCAACACACGGCAGGAAACAAACCCTGGGCAGGGTGCCAAACCACCACAGAGAGCGCACACATACATGGGACAATTTACAATTGCCAATGCACGTCTTTGGGAGGAAAGCCACGCAGACACGGGGAGGACATGCAAACTCCACACAGGGAGGACCCGGGAAGCGAACCCAGGTCTCTTAATTGAGAGGCAGCAGCACTACCCACTGAGCCACCGTGCCGCCTCCACAATAATAACAACAACATTTATTTTTATCACGTTTTCATACAAATGATGTAGCTCAAAGTGTTTTACAAGATGAAGAAAGAAAATATTATACAAAAGAAAAATAAGATTAGGCAATGCTAAGTCACAAAGAATAGGGATGGAGAAAAAAAAACTAAATCTTCAGGGGGTTTCAAGGCCATAAGACTCCCCAGACCCCACTAGGCAGTACCACAGCCTACAGGCTCCACATCATCCAATTGTTTGTCACTCTCGCGATTACTGTCATTGTCATCAAAATATTCATCTTGCTATAAGTCTAGCTGTCTTAGAATATCAACAACTGTATACCCGTTCTGTAACGACATAACCACAGTCTGTTTATAGCACTATGTCCTGCAAATTTCTACAGCTATCCATTAGGTGGCAGCACTGAGGTAGGTAACTGAGACATGGCAGCAGAGATTGCCAGCATGCTGGCTGCACCTATAGTGGCTGTATACTGAAGTGTGAGTTATCTCATATGTCACATCGTGATAGGCTCAGTGACATACAAGTTAACTTATACATCACATTCAAAGTATTGAATTAAAAAAATAATTGTGAATAAAATGGAACTACAACAACACCAACAACATTTATTTCTACAGCACGTTTTCATACAAATAATGTAGCTCAAAGTGCTTTACTAAATGAAGAAAGAGAAAAAAGATATACTGTATATATCCATCCATTCATTATCCAACCCGCTATATCCTCACTACAGGGTCATGGGGGTCTGCTGGAGCCAATCCCAGCCAACACAGGGTGCAAGGCAGGAAACAAACCCCGGGCAGGGCACACACCAAGCACACACTAGGGACAATTTAGACTCGCCAATCCACCTAACCTGCATGTCTGTGGGAGGAAACCCACGCAGGCACGGGGAGAACATGCAAACTCCACGTAGGGAGGACCCGGAAAGCGAACCTAGGTCTCCTTACTGCGAGGCAGCAGCACTACCACTGTGCCACCTATATATCTATATCTATATCTATATCTCTATATATATATAAATATCCATTATCCAACCCATTATATCCTAACTACAGAGTCACGGGGGTCTGCTGGAGCCAATCCTAGCCAACACAGGGCGCAATGCAGGAACAAATTCTGGGCAGGGTACACACTAGGTACAATTTAGGATCACCAATGCACCTAACCTGCAAGCACACACACATACACTAACGTCATTGTAGTTTCACCAAATCCCCAAACCTTCATGTCTTTGGATGGAAAACTGAGCCCACTGTGGAAACCCACCAGGAAAACATGCAAACGCCAGCGAGGGATCACAAGGGACATGACTCCCTACTTCCCCTCTGCCACCATGCCACCCTATATCTGTAACTATTAACAGTATCCATCCATCCATCCATTATCCAACCCGCTATGTCCTGCAAATTTCTACAGCTATCCATTAGGTGGCAGCACTGAGGTAGGTAACTGAGACATGGCAGCAGAGATTGCCAGCATGCTGGCTGCACCTATAGTGGCTGAATACTGAAGTGTGAGTTATCTCATACGTCACATCGTGATAGGCTCAGTGACATACAAGTTAACTTATACATCACATTCAAAGTATTGAATTAAAAAAATAATTGTGAATAAAATGGAACTACAACAACACCAACAACATTTATTTCTACAACACGTTTTCATACAAATAATGTAGCTCAAAGTGCTTTACTGAATGAAGAAAGAGAAAAAAGATATACTGTATATATCCATCCATTCATTATCCAACCCGCTATATCCTCACTACAGGGTCATGGGGGTCTGCTGGAGCCAATCCCAGCCAACACAGAGCACAAGGCAGGAAACAAATATATAAATAAAATTAGGGAATACTAATTAACATAGAAAAGTATGACCAATAGCAAGGGAGGACAGGAAAGACAAAAAAAACCCAAAATCTGCATTCTACCTAACATCAATGATCTCAATCAGTCCTCATGGCTTTCAGGCTCCACGTGGAAGAATTAGATGATGGTGGTCATGTGGACATCTGGCCTTCAATCCATTGATGTAGGGACTACACGGTTTCCTGATCAGGTGTTGGGGGGCGCAAATCACCACCACAGAAACCTGGAAAAAGAACAGCATAGAAAGCAGGGGTGAGTACAGATTGTGGAGCCATGATAGAAATAATAATTTAATGCATATACAGAATATCAGGGTTACACTAAAATGAAGCTATGAGGAAGCCTTGTTACAGTAATGAGTTTTTATAAGTTTGTTAAAGTGCTCCACCGTATCAGCCTGCTGAATTTCTATCAGTCAGCTATTCCAGATTTTAGGTGAATAACAGCAGAAGGCCGCCCACCTCAGCACTTCTTTTAAGTTTAGCTCTTGGAATTCTAAGCAGAGTGTAAGATGTCAGACAATCTGAGATATAAGATGGAGCAGATTATTGAAAGGCTTTGTAAACCATAAGCAGGATTTTAAAGTCAATTCTAAATGACAGAGGTAACCAGTGTAGTGACATCAGAACTGGAGAGATGTGCTCAGATTTTCTTTAACTATTTAAGGTTCTGGCCGCTCCATTCTGCACTCGTTACAGCTGATTGATGTCTTTTTTGGGAGGTCCTGAGAGGAGTGCGTTACAGTAATCAAACAAAAGCGGGAACTAATTTCTCAACATCTTCAGCATACTAACTTAATAGAGTTTTGTTTTTTAAAACAGATAAAAGAGCTGACAATCTTCCCATGGCTGCATCTTTCCCAGGTTCCCAAAGTCAAGCAGCTACTGACTTGGCCAGGTAGGATCCAGCATGAGTCAAATGCGCAGTCCAATAAAATAAGTTTTAAAAAACAGTTTAGTGAAAATGTAAAAAGGAACAAATCACAAAACATTCTGAAAAAAAAACTCACTACACTTGCAAGGAGATTAAAAGGTGTCACAAACTCGCACAGGAGACATAGCAAGGTTTGAGGCAGTCACCTGCATATTGTTTTCCAGGCTGTAAAATTGCAAACAAGTGATAGCAGTGATGAGCACAAACCAGAGTCCAAAACAGAAAAGAAGGGATAAGGGAAAGGTGGAGGCTTTTAAAGGTCAGTATAGGAAGTGACATCAAAGGGGGCGGGACCGCAAGGGTCTTCAACCATAGGTTTGGACCCGGAAGTGACATCAAGAGGGCCAGGTGACATTTCCCGTGAATGGCCTGCAGGAAAGCGAGAAAAAGAATCAGTGCACTCTGCCACATCCCAGTCTGATTCGGAAGTTGTCCTCATTCCAGCCCTTTAGCTGCCTCTCATGCGCACGTGTGTGACAAAGGCAAAAAATGGTTCTTCTGCAAAGTAAGCTTTTTCTCTGTAAACTTCGGTTCCTTTCTATACTTAAAGGTTGTGTTATTTCTCTATGGCACATTTGCATTCGAGGTTTTGCCACTGTGCGCTTATGTTGGCAGCATTGCACAAACAGCTCGGTAAGGTTACATAACCTTGGTATCTCAGTATCTCGCCACTGTGTTCTGTCAGAGGTGGCTGGGGTGGCGACCCAGCCGGGACGCCCAGGAGGACCGGAGGAGGGCTTGCGCCTTCCCAAGACCATCTGGGCGCGACCGCCCTGGTTTCTTTGGGGGCCACTGGTACAGAGTTTTGAAGCTCCACCCTGTAGGGGCCCGTGGTCACCGCCAGGGGGCGCCCCCCATGCCTTTGGAGCCCTGGACCTCAGCACTTCCGCCACACCAGGAAGTGCTGGGGAAGAAGAGGGACACCGGAGTGCTTCGGGTATGCAGCCGGCACTTCCGCCACACAGGGGCGTGTCGGCGGGTGATTGCCGGAACCCACCTGGAGCACATCCGGGTGATAATAAAAGGGGCCGCCTCCCTTCATTCGAGGTGAGAGTCGGGAGCGAAGGCAAGGAGGCGGCCTGAAGCGGAAAGTGAAGGCATTGTTGTGAGGCCAGGACTTTGGGGACTTTGGGGGTTTTGTGGTGCACTGGAATGTTGTATACTGTATATTGTAAATAAACGTGTTTGTGGGTGACATGAGCGTGTCTGCCTGTCTGTGTCTGGGCCAGCTTCCACAGTTTGTGTCCACGTGTGGCGGGGTCTTGCTGAGTAGTGTTCATTATTGTTGTTGTGTGTGCTTGTATGCCATCTTGAGAATGTCGGAGCTTCCATTAGAGCAATGAACAAACACCAACACACACGGGAGAGTTTTTAGTCAGTGTGGCATCTCTATGGGGGTTTGCCAGTCACCCAACCCGACACAGACAGACGCAGGTGACACACTGATAAAAAAAAAACAAATGTTTTTTAATTTTTGTTTCTTCACTTGTGGACAATGTCTTCCCCGTTCCCACAAGTACAACACAGTCCAAAGCACTAACAGCCCACAATACTTGACTTCCTTCTCTTCTCTTTTCTATTCTCCTCCACTCCTCCTCGCCAAGCTTCTTCCGCCTTCCACCCGACTCTGGCTCTCCAAGTAGTGTCTGCACGCTCCTTGTATACGTTACTCGGAAGTGCTCCAGGTGCTTGATGAACTACTTCCAGGTGTGGTGAAAGGATCATCCATACGGGCTCAGGAGCAGCTGCAGCGCCCTCTGGCAGCCCCTCACCAGATCCAAGCAGGGCTGTAGACGACTCCATGTCCCATGAAGCCCTGCGGGAATCCGAGGCACTGTTGCCACCCATCGGGACTGCCATCTAGCGTCCCGGGGGAGTGTAATGTTCTGCCCAGGTTTGCTCTTCCGGTCCTCTCAGCGAAGAGGCGTCCCAGTCTGGCTGTCCAAATCTCCAATGAACAAATAACTGGATTGGAACACCTGATCTGGCCCACCCCAATATCCGAAATTAAAGGAAAGGAAGACATTTTGCTGTGGTGGGCTGGCGCCCTGCCTGGGGTTTGTTTCCTGCCTTGCGTCCTGTGTTGGCTGGGATTGACTCCAGCAGACCCCCATGACCCTGTAGTTAGGATATAGCGGGTTGGATAATGGATGGATGGAAGACATTCAGGACGTCGAGTGTAATGCAACAACAGCTCCGATGGCCATTCCAGAAAAGGAGTTCCAAAATTGCTTGGAGAGGTGGACTAGGCGCTGGCGTCGGTGGGAATACTTCGAAGGTGACCGTAGTGATATTCAGCAATGAGTTAGGATGAGTTTGTGAACTTAATTGTCAGACCTCATATGCTTTACTTGATACATTCAGTTTGTTCTATATGTACGACACATTCAGTATGGTCAATACGTTCAATGTGATACGGTTTGAGAAGTGTTTGCCATCCATGTCTTACCAACTGCAAGGAAGATCATAAACTGGGACTAATATGTAGTCAGAGGGACAAGAAATAATTATTCCAGTTCAGTTTAGCCTGTGGAGATTAGATACAATCTCCCATAGACTATGCATTAATATATAGGCAAACCTTTTAACATAACTATGAAAATACTTTTATCAACTTAACTTAACCTTACTAACTAACAAATGGCTCTTATGCTTCCCAAAAGTCCTTCTAGAAGTGGGAGTTTGCCTCCGTGACATCACACGCTGGCTTGCATCCCTGTGACATCACAATGTCATAATCATCTTCAGTCTGAAATGAAAAACTGAAAATCACCCTCGGGGCAAAAATAAACAATGAAAAAATGAACATTAAAATGGTGCTACACCTGACATGATCTTTAAGAGTGTGGACGAGCAGTGGAGCGACAGTCTCGAAACTGAAGGATTTTTGTGTCCCTTTTGTTCCTCGCCAGATGAAATCAACAAAATTAACAAAAGTAAACAAAAATGTGCATCTTTGTGCTGCTCCCCTGCCTGGGGTTTCTCATAATTGTTATACAATGATTCATAATTCGTCCTATGGCTTGCTCTGGCCACCTACATGGTGGTGGACAGTATACTGTCTCAAAACACAAGTATGTTAAGTTACATCCAGGGTTTTATTAACCTTGTTTGACTTCAGATATAATAAACATATAAACGATTGTGCTGTAGCTCTTTGTTTTAGATAGAATGTACACTTCAGAGAGCCACTATATAAGTTAAAGGTTGTTTTGTGAAATTCATGAAAATCAATATACACTCACCTAAAGGATTATTAGGACCACCATACTAATACGGTGTTTGACCCCCTTTCGCCTTCAGAACTGCCTTAATTCTACGTGGCATTGATTCAACAAGGTGCTGAAAGCATTCTTTAGAAATGTTGGCCCATACTGATAGGATAGCATCTCGCAGTTGATGGAGATTTGTGGGATGCACATCCAGGGCACGAAGCTCCCGTTCCACCACATCCCAAAGATGCTCTATTGGGTTGAGATCTGGTGACTGTGGGGGCCATTTTAGTACAGTGAACTCATTGTCATGTTCAAGAAACCAATTTGAAATGATTCGAGCTTTGTGACATGGTGCATTATCCTGCTGGAAGTAGCCATCAGAGGATGGGTACATGGTGGTCATGAAGGGATGGACATGGTCAGAAACAATGCTCAGGTAGCCCGTGGCATTTAAACGATGCCCAATTGGCACTAAGGGGCCTAAAGTGTGCTAAGAAAACATCCCCCAATACCATTACACCACCACCACCAGCCTGCACAGTGGTAACAAGGCATGATGGATCCATGTTCTCATTCTGTTTACACCAAATTCTGACTACCATTTGAATGTCTCAACAGAAATCGAGACTCATCAGACCAGGCAACATTTTTCCAGTCTTCAACTGTCCAATTTTGGTGAGCTTGTGCAAATTGTAGCCTCTTTTTCCTATTTGTAGTGGAGATGAGTGGTACCCGGTGGGGTCTTCTGCTGTTGTAGCCCATCCGCCTCAAGGTTGTGCGTGTTGTGGCTTCACAAATGCTTCGCTGCATACAAATGTGCTCTCTCCCTCAGTCCTTCCACCCAGCTGGTGTCCTGGCCAGGTAATGGCCATGGCCATCTGTCACATTATATTATATTATATTATATTATATTATATTATATTATATTATATTATATTATATTATATTATATTGAGGGGGAGTCATGCTAAAGTTTGAAAATGGGATTTATCAGAGAATGGAACGAACCTTAACAAAACTGATCATGTCATTTCTCAATGTCGTCTCCACCCTTCTCAATGCACTTGCGCCACCTGCCTAGAAGTGCTGGGAATGAAAGGTTTTGTCTCGTCCTCGCAACCACTCACACTTATTGTCAAACAAACATGACATGTTGAGGGGGTACTACAGTCACTAGTGCAAGTTATTGTGACTTGCTGGAGACCAATTTGAAGCCTGCTATTTGATCTCAAGGACAGCCCGCCCGCCCACACACCCAGTGCTAAGAACACCAAGGCTTGTCTGGGGAAACTGAAGTTTGAGGTACAGTATTGCCACATCCTCCTTATTGGATGGATTTTAAAAGTCTCACATGCCATCTTCTGTGCTGTCTTTTTTTTTTTTTTTTTGCACCTACACAATAGCATCAGAATGTATGGCGGCGTATTTGAGCCACAGAGAAAAAATTAAGGTCACAGTGAAAAGGCATATTTTGTGATTAAAGTAGACATTTCAGCTTTTATCATTAAAGCAGACCGTCGTAAACGTCATCTTAAACCGACCCAGTTTTAATCACTACGTGCTTTGGGGGCTTCCTCCTGACGTGACAGCAGCGGCAGGCAGCGATTGCCACACAGAACACATCACATTTATGATATTCCAGCTCTCTGCACATTTAGAATCCTTAGATTTATACTTGATATCACTTTCATGATGAAATGCATTAAAGTATGTATGTTACATGTTACAGGTAAATCGTTAACTTATTTTAAATGATGAATACTGTTAATAATTACACATATGGGGTGACACGGTGGCGGAGGGGGTAGCGCTTCTGTCTCGCAGGAGTCGCGTTCCTGGTGTTCCCTGCCTGTAGTTTGAATGTTTTCCTGCTGGGTTTCCACACTGTGCTCCGGTTTCATTCCAAATCCATGTAGATTTGGGGATTTGGTGACACTAAAATGATGCTAGTGTGTGTGTGTGCTTGTATCCACCTTGTGATGAGCTGATGCCCCATATAGGGACTGTTTCTGCCTCGTGCCCAATTCTAGCTGGATTGGGCGCATCCCTGGATTGGTGGATTTAGTCATTAAACATCCTTTTCAGAGATATTGCAGCAAGTTGTTTCGAAATTTAATGGATGTTTCAGGCAATTCACAACACAGAGAAGCCAAACATTTTCTCACACTGCCACCTTGTGGAATCTTCCAGTACACGCGCAAGTATAAACAGTACAACGCTTGCGCAGCAGTAGCATCCATAGGCACATGTGTCGTGTCGCGTGAACTATAGACCTGGCCTAAGAGTTTTCTAGCCTGGTCGTTCTCCAGAGCTGTTTGAAGTTGTGTGCCAGTGTCTGGCTTTGTCTGGCGAGACCCCTGTTCTTGGCCTCAGAAGTCTGAAACAGGGGTTTGTGTTTCCTTTCACAGATGCTACACAAAGTCCCGTCCACGTAACAGTTAGCAACAGCAAACTAAGGAGACGTCCTAAGTTAGTCGTTGTGAAATGACAGCCAGTTTCACTATTGATTTGATGCTTTTTAAATGAACGTCTGCTGCATGCATGAGGCTGTGTGGCAGTTAGGGAACAGCAGGTCAGGAAGACAGCATGTCGTGAGTATCGCCAAAACTGGGCTCAAACCAAAAAGGTATAGAGTTTAATTAAAAACAACACAGAGGCGTGCACGATCAAGTCCAATAACACAGCATGGCTGCAACTCCTTAAAAATAACCTGTCAGAAAAGAATCTAAGGTGAAAAAATCAGTGTAAAATTAGCAGATAAGGGAAAGGAATGAATCAGCATCCCGTGTTGGCATGTCTCTCTGTTCGAGTGCAATTCTACTTGTGCCAGGATGTGAGGAGTAGACCCTGATTACACTGAACGCTACTTATTCTGTCTGAAATATCATCATTTACTTGGACAGATAATTAAAATTGCTAAAAAAAAAAAAAACTGTCCCTGCACCCATTATTACCTTCGTTGGCAAATTGATAGGAAACATTGAGTGTGCTTTAGTGCTCAGTGAGAGAAAGGGCTTTTTAGTTTACTGATATGCATAGAATAATTAATTTGCTTCCCATTACTTACTGCTGGAGTTCATTCTTTTCTCGGTTAAGTGATCCACACCATGCCGTTCTTGGATGCTGTATTTTCTTTCAGGCTGCCCAAGAAGTCAGAAATGATGATAAAACTGCTATAAGTATATTCCTGCAAAGCCTGCCGAAATAAGATCAGCTAACGCTGTGGACTGGTTAGATTAGATTAAATTAGACATTTATTTTATCCTAATTATACTCACCAGCATGTTATAAAACTTCAGCATAACCTCCTGTGACTTGTATGACACACATCAAGGCGCTATATAACCTGACATTCTGTTAGCCTTCTTAATGGCTTCTGAACACTGACACTCTAGACGAGAGCAGGCCATTCAGCCCATCCATTCCTATCCACTTGTTTCTTCCATAAAAACATTGTCTCACACGTGCGCATGGGAATCAGCTGAAGGGCCTAAACACTAGTAATTCTATGCCAGGCCAGGGGGTGGCGGAGTGTACTGACTATCTCTCTCAGTCCCTTGCAGACTAGTGATGGGAAGTTCGGATCATGTTACCGACTCGGACCTTTGAGTCTCGTTCAGCAAAATGAACGAATTATTTTTCGAGTCATTTCGTTCAATTCTCTTTCCGGCACAGACTGCATAGGTAGGTTAAGCTTATGGGGCTGTCACGTGATGAGCGAACGACTTGAAAAACCCAAAGACTCGAAACAGGTGAATCAATTCCAATACAGAAACTATAGGAAGTTGCGCAAATGCGCATGTGGGACTGAACAAATCACTCCCACGAGACGACTCGTTCTTCCCGAGTCACATTAAAGATTCGTTCAAAATGAACGAATCGTTCAAGAACGACCCATCACTATTGCAGACCATTCCCGGGAAATCCTGCCTGTTTCCGGCCCCAAGGATGACGTCACCTCCGGGCACAAGGACACCACTCCCAGTTCCTGCACAGATGACGTTATTTCCCTTCCAGGCCTTTAAAACTGCCATCTTGCCTCAGTACTGGCAGTTCTGTTCTGGACTCTGAACTAAGCACATCGTGCTACTTAAAACTAACTTTTGCAGCCGGTTCAATTATACGGGTGGCTGCCCCAAATCTTTATGATGTCCCTGACTCATTCTTCTTACAACATCAAGTCGAGTTTTGAAAGGTCCCTAAAGTCCTACTGTCTACCACACTGCTTGGTCGCTTATTCTGAGTGTCTATCGTTCTTTCTTTGTGAAATGTACCCTTAACAAGTTTCCAACTGTGTCCCTGTGTTCTTCATAAACTAATTTTAAAGTCACCGTCTCGATCCACTGGACAAATTCTCTTGATAAAAACTTTACTCAGGTCTCCTTTTAATCTCCTGTAAAGGCTCAGCTCTTTTAATCTTTCCTCATAATTCATCCTCTGTAGCCCTGGACTCAGCCCTGTTGCTCTTCTCTGGACCTTCTCTTGTGCTGCTATGTCCTTTTTGTAGCTTGGAGACCCAAACTGCCCCCAGTACTCCAGATGAGACCTCACCAGTGTGTTATAAAGCTTGAGCAGAACCTCCTGTCACTTTTACTCTTCACATCAGGGTTCCTATATAAAGGGGACATTCTGTTAGCCTTCTTAATGGCCACTGAACACTGTCTGACAGTTGACAGTGTTGAGTCCACTACGACTCTAAATCCTTCTCATAAGGATTTTCAATTTTCAGATCTCCCATTGTGTATTCAAACCTAACATTTTTACTTTCTATGTGTAATTCTATACATTTACTTACAGTGCATTACATTTCATACATAGATAGATAGCTAGACAGTTAGATCTGTCTAAGACAGGTAATCTTAATAATAACCTACAAAGCTTTAAATGGCCTCGCACCGGACTACTTCAGTGACCTTCTCCATCACTAGGGTCCTGTTCACCTACTGAGGTCCTCTGATTCTGCTAATCTTGTTGGGCCTCACACTAAACCAGCACTCTATGGGGGACAGCAGGGCCTTCAGCTCCATAGCACCCAGACTTTGGAATGACATCCCAAAATGAATGAGATCAGCTGACTCCATTCATTCTTTTAAAAAACAACTTAAAGCTCATCTATTTAGGAAGGCTTTTAACTTAACTTAACATGCTGCCCTTTCTTTCAGTTTACCTCGCTGTCCAGGCGCTCAGGATAATTTGTGTGTCTGTTATATCACAAATTAGGTTATTTGTTAGGTTTTTTCTTTTAGTATTGAACTTAGTATTTTACTCTGGTTTATTGTCCTTTATTCTAATTAATGCTTTGTTATCTGTTTCATTGTTCTATTCAGGAAAACATTTGTATCCAATGTTACAAAAAAACACCTCTTGAAATCTTGCCAAGACAGTAGCAACAAAATTTCATAACAAAGATTGCATAAACATCACAATAAGATCTCATTGTAAAAATAGATGTCTTTGGACACTCAAAAAACAAATACAATTTAAGACTTAAAAGTAATGATATTCTCCAATTGTTTTCATGTGTTTTACGTGTGGTTCTTAGTTTAAGAAATGATTAAATTCCCAGGTTTGGTTAACATTTATTTGAGAAAAAATATGTTTCTGCTGCATCCAGTAAGTAGTATATCTAACTCATAATGGTGTTCCAAATGAATAAAATACTGATGAAGTCAAGACGGAGGTAAAAAGCTTAGGGGTGATTGTTGACTGTAATCTGAATTTTAAATCACATATTAATCAGATCTCTAGGACAGCATTTTTTCACTTAAGAAACATAAGTAAAGTTAGACCGCTTATATCACTGAAAGATGCTGAGAAATTAGTTCACGCGTTTGTTTTCAGTCGACTAGATTACTGTAACGCACTCCTCTCAGGACCACCCAAGAAAGACATAAATCACTTGCAACGAGTGCAGAATGGAGCTGCTAGAATCTTAACTAGGAAAAGAAAATCCGAACACATTTCTCCAGTTTTAATGTCACTACACTGGTTACCTGTGTCATTCAGGATTGACTTTAAAATACTGCTTATGGTTTATAAAGCCTTAAATAATCTCGCTCCATCTTATATATCGGAATGTCTGACATTTTATATTCCAAATCGTAACCTCAGATCCTCAAATGAGTGTCTGCTTAGAATTCCAAGAACAAAACTTAAAAGAAGTGGTGAGGCGGGCGGCCTTCTGCTGTTATGCACCTAAAATCTGGAATAGCCTGCCAATAGGAATTCACCAGGCTGATACAGTAGAGCACTTTAAAACACTGCTGAAAACACATGACTTTAACATGGCCTTTTATAACTTCATTTTAATCTTAATTTAACTTAATCCTGATACTCTGTATGTTCAATTCATCATAATAACTATTCATGGTGGCTCTAAAATCCGTACTGACCCCTACTCGCTCTTCTGTTTCTTTTTCTGGTTTCTTTGTGGTGGCGGCCTGCGCCACCTCCACCTACTCAAAGCTTCATGATGCACCAACAATGATGGATGGATTAAAAGGAAGAAGTCTACGTGACCATCATCATCAAGCCCTTCCGTAAGAATCCTAAATCCAAAGAGGACTGTTTCATTTATGTTAGGTAGAATGCCCAGAGGGGACTGGGTGGTCTCATGGTCTGGAATCCCTACAGATTTTATTTTTTCTCCAGCCGTCTGGAGTTTTTTTGTTTTTTCTGTCCCCCCTGGACATTGAACCTTACTCTTATTCGATGTTAATTTTGATTTATTTTGTTTTATAATTGTGTCTTTCATTTTTCTATTCTTTAATATGTAAAGCACTTTGAGCTACTGTTTGTATGAAAATGTGCTATAGAAATAAATGTTGTTGTTGTTGTTGTTGACTTCAAAATCTTAGCAATGGCCACTTCATGGAGCATTAAAAACAAAAAATTGCACAAATTCCAATTATCAGTCTGCATTTCTAACTCACCGCATGTGTAATGGAGAAGACCTCCCAGCCTGTAGTGTGAATGGGAACCAATCTAGAAGACAAGAGCTTGTGGCTTGCCTTTCTGTTATCCATGACTTGATAGACATTAACCTATTAAGACAAATGAGGCAGTTAACACCAGTACACATTCCAGTCTCCCACTGGCCTAGAGGGGGAGGTGAAAAATCAATCTTTTACAATCTCTTTACAACATAAGAACAATAAAGGTTAACTATTATACTTGAGTCAGTAACATAATATTGTTTAACCCACTTAATCCAATTCAGTTTTAATTAAGATTTAACCCAAAATGGGTTCATTCGATGTTAATTAATGTTGATTTATTTTGTTTTCTTATTGTGTCTTTTATTTCCCTTTTCTTCATCATGTAAAGCACTTTGAGCTACTGTTTGTATGAAAATGTGCTATAGAAATAAATTTTGTTGTTAATGGAAATAAGTACTCAGTATTACAATAACAACATAACAACCTTTATTTCTATAACACATTTTCATACAAATAATGTAGCTCAAAGTGCTTTACATGATGAAGAAAAGAGAAATAAAAGATAAAATTAAAAAATAAAATTAGGCAATACTAATTAACATAGAATAACAGTAAAGATCAGATGGATGAGAGGACAGAAAAAACGAAAAAAAAAAAAAAAACTCAAGACGGCTGGAGAAAAAAAACCAAAATCTGCAGGGGTTCAGAGGCCACGAGACCACCCAGCCCCCTCTTGGCATTCTACCTAACATCAATGATCTCAATCAGTCCTCTTGATTTTCAGGGTTCACATGGAAGAACTTGATGATGATGATGATGGTCATGTGGACATCTGGCCTTCAATCTATCAATGTAGGGACATCACGGTGCTTTGATCAGGTGGTGGGGGCACAGATCACCACCATAGAAAAATGGAAAAAGAACAGCAGAGAATAGCAGGGGTGAGTACAGAGCCATGAAAAAATGATAATTCAATGCATATACAGAATATCAGGGTTAAACTAAATGAAGCTATGAGGAAGCTATGTTAAACTAATGAGTTTTTAGCAGTTTGTTTTAAAGTGTTCCATCGTATTAGCCTGGCAAATTTCTATCAGTCAGCTATTCCAGATTTTGGGTTCATAACAGCAGAAGGCCGCCCGCCTCACCACTTCTTTAAAGTTTAGCTCTTGGAATTCTAAGCAGACCCTCATTTGAAGATCTAAGGTTACGATTTGGAGTGTAAGGTGTCAGACATTCTGAGATATAGGATGACAATATACATAGTATACATACTGTAGAGAAAGTATAAGAATCATGAAAAAATTCAAACTCAAGATTTTGATGAATCTTGACATTTTAGACCTTCTCGAGTCTGAAAATACCATTTTTGAAATTACTGTATGTCTTTGTGTATGTTAATGTGTCGGTGTGTAAACCCAATAACTTGAAAATGCTTTGTCTTCAGTCAATGAAATTTTGTACACCTGCTTTATATTAAAAATAAGAAATCCTATGAAGTTTTAGGCCACTTCTGGGCAAACCAGGAATGGTACTTTAACTGAATACTTTCGCAAATTTTCAAATTAACTATGGTTATAATTACAAAAAAATGATTCAGATTTTGTATAGATATTTATAATGATAAAAAGCAAACAGATGAGAAATGTGAGAAATATTAGTCAACTGGAAGTAGTACTTTATTTAAACAACCATTTGAATGTTTTGTATCATGGGAATATACACTCACCTAAAGGATTATTAGGAACACCTGTTTAATTTCTCATTAATGTAATTATCTAATCAACCAATCACATGGCAGTTGCTTCAATGCATTTAGGGGTGTGGTCCTGGTCAAGACAATCTCCTGAACTCCAAACTGAATGTCAGAATGGGAAAGAAAGGAGATTTAAGCAATTTTGAGCGTGGCATGGTTGTTGGTGCCAGACGGGCCGGTCTGAGTATTTCACAATCTGCTCAGTTACTGGGATTTTCACGCACAACCATTTCTAGGGTTTACAAAGAATGGTGTGAAAAGGGAAAAACATCCAGTATGCGGCAGTCCTGTGGGCAAAAATGCCTTGTTGATGCTAGAGGTCAGAGGAGAATGGGCCGACTGATTCAAGCTGATAGAAGAGCAACTTTGACTGAAATAACCACTCGTTACAACCGAGGTATGCAGCAAAGCATTTGTGAAGCCACAACACGCACAACCTTGAGGCGGATGGGCTACAACAGCAGAAGACCCCACCGGGTACCACTCATCTCCACTACAAATAGGAAAAAGAGGCTACAATTTGCACGAGCTCACCAAAATTGGACAGTTGAAGACTGGAAAAATGTTGCCTGGTCTGATGAGTCTCGATTTCTGTTGAGACATTCAAACGGTAGAGTCAGAATTTGGCGTAGACAGAATGAGAACATGGATCCATCATGCCTTGTTACCACTGTGCAGGCTGGTGGTGGTGTAATGGTGTGGGGGATGTTTTCTTGGCACACTTTAGGCCCCTTAGTGCCAATTGGGCATCGTTTAAATGCCACGGGCTACCTGAGCATTGTTTCTGACCATGTCCATCCCTTCATGACCACCTCGTACCCATCCTCTGATGGCTACTTCCAGCAGGATAATGCACCATGTCACAAAGCTCGAATCATTTCAAATTGGTTTCTTGAACATGACAATGAGTTCACTGTACTAAAATGGCCCCCACAGTCACCAGATCTCAACCCAATAGAGCATCTTTGGGATGTGGTGGAACGGGAGCTTCGTGCCCTGGATGTGCATCCCACAAATCTCCATCAACTGCAAGATGCTATCCTATCAATATGGGCCAACATTTCTAAAGAATGCTTTCAGCACCTTGTTGAATCAATGCCACGTAGAATTAAGGCAGTTCTGAAGGCGAAAGGGGGTCAAACACCGTATTAGTATGGTGTTCCTAATAATCCTTTAGGTGAGTGTAAATGTATGCACAATATTAAAAACTGTGTGACAATAATTGAGTCCAGACATCATAAAAATGATTTGGGGCAGCCACCTGTATAATATCCCTGGCTGTAAAAGGCTTTTAAAATAACAGAACAGAAGTGATCCATTGTAAGTAAGACGGCAGTTTTTAAAGGCTCATATAGGAAGTGGCGTCATCAAAGGGCCCGGAACCGGAATTGATGTCGTCTGGACCGGATGTGACATCATCAAGTCGGTTGTGGGGACCGGAAGTGACGTTGTCTGGACCGGAAGTGGCATCATTAAGGGGAAAAACAGAAAGTGATGTCATCTGGACTCGAAATGACAGTATCAAAGGGGTGAAACCAGAAAGTGATATTGTCTGGGCCGGAACTAACGTCATCAACAGGGTCTGAACCGGAAGTGGTGTCATCCGGACCGGACGTGATATCAAAAAGGGCCGGAACCAGAAGTAAAAACATCAAGGGGGGTAAAAACCCAGAAGTGATGTCATCTGGGCCGGAAGTGACGTCTTAAGAGGTGACGGACCCTGGCAGGACTTCCCAGGAAAGGTCTGCAGGGAACTGAGAAAGACAGTCAGTGTACCCTGCCTCCCCCTGGTCGGAAGTGTTATTACAATTTTTTAAGCCCTTTATGTGCCTCCTACTCGCACGTGTATTCAATATAATGCATATTCTTTCAATAACGATTATTCATTTTATTTTAATGTAAGCATCATTAGCTTAACAATGATGTGTAATCATTGAACATGCCATGTAAAATATAAAGATGTAATGGGAAGAATAAGCTGCGACGTCCCTGTCATATTCCTGGCAATACATTACATTTTATGATATTTATTTTTATTTCTGCCATCATTATCAAAATTAAATGTAGCTAAATGCAGAATAACAATTTATTGCAACAAATCTTATATATAAACGTCTACGCGCGGAAGTGTGTCTGTCTGTCTGTCTGTCTGTCTGGGCCAGAAATGTGAGGCTACAGCATGAAGCTCAAAGAAAGCGACTTTGTGCCAAGCCAAAGTGAAACCGCCGGAAAAAGAGAAAGTCACTCAGCAGTTAATAGATAACAGAGGCGAGCACGTCGGCAAAATGAAACTGCAGAGAAAAGCGAACCCCGCTTAATCGCTAATACACAACCGATGCGATTGATTGATTGAAGTGCCGGAATCCAGGGTTTCTAGGAGCCTGGCCTTTTTACAGCACAGGCTTACACAGCTAGTATCATTTAATACTAACACTTTTTCTATGTTTTTGAGGCGACTATTACATTAGATCATTAGAACACTCTAGATGGGAACAGGCCATTCAGCCCAACAAAGCTTGCATGTCCTATTCACTTATTTCTTCCAAGAAAACATCAAGTCCAGTTTTGAAAGTCCCTAAAGTCTTACTGTCTACCACACTACCTGGTAGCTTATTCCAAGTGTCTATCGTTCTTTGTGTAAAGAAAAACTTCCTAATGTTTGTGCGAAATTTCCCCTTAACAAGTTTCCAACAGTGTGTCATTTTAAAATAACCGTCTCGATCCACTGGACTAATTTCCTTCATAATTTTAAACACATCAGGCACATCTCCCTTTAATCTCCTTTTACTTACAGTAAACTCCAAAGGCTCAGCTCTGTTCATCTCTTATCATAACTCAACCCCTGTAGCCCTGAATCAGCCCTGTCGCTCTCATCTGGACCTTCTCAAGTGCTGTTATGTCCTTTTTGTAGCCTGGAGACCCAAACTGCACACAGGACTCCAGATGAGGCCTCACCAGTGTGTTGTGAAGCTTGAGCAGAACCTCCTGTGACTTGTACTCCACTCATCAAGGCGCTATATAACCTGGCATGCTGTTAGCCTTCCTAATGGCTCCTGATCACTGACTGGAAGTCGATAGCTTACAGTCCACTACGACTCCTTCTCATAAGGTGTCCTCTCGATTTTCCAACCTCCCATTGTGTATTCAAATCTAACATTATACTGACTATAACTCTTTTTACGTTGCACAGTAATTCTTATATAATCATGAAAAAAATTCCACCACTGTTTTCGACCACCATAAGTGCGAAAATATCATTTTAATATAAATCTTCACTGTAAATAGAGATAAATGATTATGTATCGATGTTATCAATTAGGGCGGCACGGTGGCGCAGTGGTAGCACTGCTGCCTCGCAGTTAGGAGTCCTGGGTTCGCTTCCTGGGTCCTCCCTGCGTGGAGTTTGCATGCTCTCCCCGTGTCTGCGTGGGTTTCCTCCGGGCGCTCCGGTTTCCTCCCACAATCCAAAGACATGCAGGTTAGGTGGATTGGTGATTCTAAATTGGCCCTAGTGGGTGCTTAGTGTGTGGGTGTGTTTGTGTGTGTCCTGCGGTGGGTTGGCACCCTGCCCGGGATTGGATTCCTGCCTTGTGCCCTGTGTTGACTGGGATTGGCTCCAGCAGACCCTGTGTTTGGATTCAGCGGGTTAGAAAATGGATGGATGGATGGATGTTATCAATTAGTTATGATATTTGAGAAATATTGTGCAACTAGAAGTGGTTCTGGTGACCTTTTCCTCCATCTCAGTATACGAGAAAGTCGAGGGGAGCGCACTCCCGTTTTTTTCTAAGAGAGCCATGAAAAGGTTTTATGGAATTCAGTTGATCAACATCACCGAGAGCTTCCCCTTACTTTATTTTCAGATATTGTACGATAGACACAAGGTGTTGGCTCACGTTGTGTCTCATTATTGTTTGACTTCTAATTAAGGAAAGAAGAAACAATTAAGGGGGTTACGTCTTAAACTGCAAATTGGGTAAAAGAAAAAGAATTAGCAGCAGAAACTGATCACTACTTAAGTAAATGGTTAGAATGAAAGCCTGCAGCCACTGAGGCCCTCCAGGATCGGAGCCGGATACCCCTGCCATAGGTCATACTGTTTGTATCTCCAAGTGATGTTTTTCCTTTTGTGTTATTTTTTTTTTTAATTCTCTTTTTAACCCTTAAACTGCCACATACTTGGGGGATAATGCACCCCCTGGACACCAAATACTTTTTTTGCTGCACTTTTCAAGTAAAGAAAATGTGAAATTTTACTGGAACACGTTTTTGTTTTTTTTTATGCAAAGAGCATCTCAATTACCTGCAGTGCTGATCATTTTACACACTGGCAATGAACTGTAAAAACTATTAAGAAAAACTACTGCAACAATCTCTTATGATATGTACAAGGTGCAACTGACGCCATTGATGAAATTCAGTAAATCAGTAAATTGGCTGCACACAGAGGCCAATACTGATGATGCTGTCAGTCTAGTGGAGCGGCTGAATCCCAGGGACGGTGATGCTGATTCGCTAGGGGGCGCCGGTGGTCATGAGTTGGCTGCTCAACGAATATACGGCACAGACTGATCAGCTCTGGCGTGCTCTGGGAAGCGACTATTGCCGGTTGATGGCATTCAATGAATGTACGTTGCCGAATATACGCGGCTCCAGCGTGCTGGCAAATTACACTGCAAGATGACTATAGTCGGTTGCAGCATTCAATGAATTTACATCGCAGAATATACTCGGTTCCGGTGTTTTTTCAAATTGCACTGGAAACTGACTTCAGTCGGTTGTGGCGTTCAACGAATGTACTTTGCTGAATATACTCATCTCCGGCGTGCTGGCAAATTGCACTGGGAACCAACTATAGCAGATTCCGCCAGTTTAAGAGTTAATATTAATAATCTGCAGGCAGGCAGTATGGTGTAGTGATCAAGACTTTGCACACTGTGTGACCCTGAGCAAGTCACTTGACCTGCCTGTACTCCTTCTGGAAAAAAACTAAAAGAGAAATGTGCCCAATTTAATGAGTCCCCTTGAATAAATGTTGGTTTAACACGGTATCTGTCTGACACTCAGGTCATCATCACTAAAGCCTACCATGTCAGCACACAACCTTGGGGTGAGGATCAGTGAAAATCTGTCTGTGGTTGGGTGCGGATATGACAGACTCAAAAGATGAGAAATGTTGGGACACCAGCCGAGTCGCACCCTTAATAATTCATCCAAGGTTGAGGATTAAAGAAGAAATGAAGCCACGTTAAAGGTGCATATTGGCGCTCATTCCTTCACAGCGTTTTGGAAAGGCTTTGACAGAGTCCCACCTTGCAGCTTGCGTGGGTCAAAAGTGACGCCTCCTTCTACGACACCTGGGATTTAAGTCGGTGGGACTAGAAGGGGCTACTTGGCCTCACTGAGCGGGTTCTTGGCACTTTAAGGGATAAAAGAGAAGCCAGTGTTAGCAGCAGTGCCCCCTCTCACCCCGACGGGTTATTACATGTCTCGACAGACCCTGTGAGGGAGTCCTCTGATGTACATGCATGACATAACCTTCACTGACCACATCACAACTGTCTCTCGCTCGAGCAGATACCCTCTGTAGAACATCCACAAGAATCAGGCTGTATCTGATGGAGCAGAACTTCTGGTCCAGGCTATGGTCTTGTCACATCTTGAATACTGCAACCCCTCGCTAGCCAGGCTACCAGACCACTGCAGAAGGTTCAAAACACAGCTTGTCTCCAACCAGCTGAGACAGACGCATCTCACTCCTCTTCTCAGGTTTCTCCTGTAGCAGCACACACTCAGTTTCAATCCTTGATGCTCACCTACAGAGAAGTCAGTGGTCAGTAGGCCCAGTGATATTTTCATCACGAAAATGAGAACTAGAATTAAAAAAAATTGTTTTCCATTTTACAAAAACGAGAACTGAAATTAAGGCAAACAGAGAAACTAAAATCCATCCATCCATTATCCAACCTGCTATATCCTAACTAGAGGATCACGGGGGTCTGCTGGAGCCAATGCCAGCCAACACAGGGCGCAAGGGAGGAAACAAACCCCAGGCAGGGCACACACACCCACACAGTAGGAACAATTTAGGATCGCCAATACACCTAACCTGCATGTCTTTGAACTGTGGGAGGAAACCGGAGCACCCGGAGCACCCGGAGAACATGCAAACTCCACACAGGGAGGACCTGGGAAGCAAACCCAGGTCTCCTTACTGCAGGGCAGCAGCGCTACCACTGCGCCACCATGCTGCCCTGCTGTATTACAAAATACATTCCAATAAATGGTACACTGCAAACGTTAATGCTGTGGTCTACATTGATTACTTAGATTGTAAAATGTTTAAGGTGGGTAGCACAGGTAGTTACTCCATACACAGGAAGCAGAGGGTGACGATACGAGGAACCTTCTCAGAAAACAGTGATGTTAAGTGTGAAGTCCAGCAGAAGTCGGGGACCAGTGTTATTTTTAATATCAATAAATGATTTGGATAGAAGTATAAGTAACCAACTGCTAATGTTTGCAGATGATAGCAAGATAGGTGGATTAGCAAATGATTTGGAATCCGTTATATCATCACAGAAGGACTTGGATAGCATACAGGCTTGGGCAGATGAAATTTAATGTCAGTAAATGTAAAGAATTACACATAGGAAGTAAAAAGGTAAGGTTTGAATATTCAATGGGCGGTCGGAAAATCGAGAGTCCACCTTATGAGAAGGATTTAGGAGTCACAGTGGACTCAATGCACCAAACCTGCATGTCTTTCGACTGTGGGAGGAAATTGAAGCACACGGAGAAAACCCACGCAGACACGGGGAGAACATGCAAACACCACGTAGGGAGGACCCGGGAAGCGAACCCCGGTGTCCTAACTGCGAGGCACTAAAACTAAATTAAAATAAAAATTAATGATATGTGAACGAACTTAAACGAGAACGAAAATTGAGTAAAAATGAAAAAAAACAGCAATAACATTTTCATTCAGTCATGTAGAGGGGTTGTTTGTAGTTCACTCTGAGCCTTCAGTTACATTGCGCTGTTCACTATGTGGTGATCTCCTAACTCGGGCTTACTGTAGTCATGTGGTGCAACTTCCGTAAAGGACCGTTATTTGTTTGCTGAGCACATTTGGCTCGTTGGGTTGAAGCCGTAAGCACGTGTGGTTGACCATGGCGAGTTTTGCACAGATGAGAAAGTAATGTGTGGAAATACTTTAATTGCAGCGCACATGATAATAAAAGCAAATGTAGTGTGCGAGAAGAAGAAGAAGAGTCTTGGAGTTTCAGAGCAGGACCAGCTGGATGAGTGCTTAGTGGAAGTCCAGCACTTCTCTGGCACCAGGACTGCACTTCAGGGATGTGAGGTCAGGGGCCATCATGAAAAGTAAACAAAAAAAAACTAATAATCCATCCATCCATTTTCCAACCCGCTGAATCCGAATACAGGGTCAAGGGGGTCTGCTGGAGCCAATCCCAGCCAACACAGGGCACAAGGCAGGAACCAATCCTGGCCAGGGTGCCAACCCACCGCAGAAAACTAATAATGATAACATAAAATAAATGTGTCCACTGGTCTGTGGTATAAATTTCTTTTCTGTATGATTCCAATAATTGTGATCATTTTTATAGTCAAAATCGCTGAATTGCCAACTTTCCTGTTCAAATGCCGGGGAGAAACGCGAGATGCGGCAGCGACGAGCCTCACCTCACCTTAGAGTGCGCTCTCCCTCACACACTGATGGGGTTGATGCCTATCTATACTTTCATTTGTATTGAATGAGTATGGATTGTGGAATTGCAGCTGCAAATTAAGAACACATGGAGGGTGAGGAACAAAAATGCGGTCTCTCCGGCACTCTATCGCCACTATAAATGTAATGTAAGGAGTGGAAAGTAGCAATGCAGAGAATTCACTCGAGCTCCATATGCACAAAGCATGCAATTATTCAACTTAAAATTATATATCAAGCACATCTGTCTCGACTAAAACTCTCCAAAATGTTTCCAGGGCATGATCCAACCTGTGAACGTTGCAATCAAGCCCCAGCCTCACTGGGTCACATGTTCTGGGCCTGCACCAAATTAACATCATTCTGGACCAAAATTTTTAATTACCTCTCAGACGGCCTTGGACTCACAATCCCTCCTAACCCATTAACAGCTGTGTTTGGGGTTCTTCCAGAGGGGCTTAAAGTGGAGAAAGACAAACAAATTGTGATGGCATTCACTACACTGTTGGCACGCAGATTTATTCTGATAAACTGGAAGAACCCAAACTCTCCTCTTTTAAGTCAGTGGGAAACTGATGTGTTATATTATTTGAAATTGGAAAAAATCAAATACTCAGTTAGAGGATCCGTACAGACTTTTTTCAAAACATGGCAGGATTTAATCAGTAATATTTTAAAATAAGTTTATAAAGCCCACGAGAATTTATTAATTTAGGTATGTTTACAGGCCTTAAAGTTCGGCTTGCTCTCTCTCTCAGGGGTGGGGATCGATCTGTTCTTAACTCAATTCTTCTTTTTGTAAAAACTTGATTGTTTTGTATGGATTGTAATAAAATTAATAAAAATAAATAAATAAATAAATGTAACGTTCTTTTTTAACCAAATATGCACCTTACCTGTGTGTGTGTAAAGAATGCTGATGAGATATGAAACATAACCAGCAGTCAATGTGCTCGCTGCCAGTTGAATAGAGAATAAGCTACTCTTTTGGGTTCAAATAAATCTGACTCTGACGGAGTCAGTGCCTCACCAGCCATGAACCTCACTGCACGTCACTGCACTTCAGTGCCGGCAGCAGAAATCGTCAACGCACAGCCTGGTGGCGCCAGTGGCTGAGGACCTCGTCTGTGTACCTGCACCACAGGCGCTCGTCAAGCGAATGTTTTCACTGTGTGGCTATCTGTGCAACATGAACAAATCTCTCGAAATGCGTGCTCGTTTAAAGCTGCTTTCTTGGGTTAAAACATTTGCTCTTGCTGACTACACTCATTTGGCCGCTTGATCTGTTTGATTGTTGATAGTCAAGCTGTGTTTAACGGCATTATGAACTGTGAGTATATTTTGTTGACTGAAACATAACTTGCGTTGAAATTTGTGTAGGCTGGCATTTGTGGTCTTGCAACAGAGAAAAAAAAACTAAAATTGTACTAATATTATGTAAAAAGACCAGAACTAAATAAAATAAAAACTACAATTTTAAATACATAACTAAATAAAAATAAAAATTGTTGACTCCACTGAAAACTAGAATGACATAAAAATGAAAATTAATTTTATAAAATAAAATGAAAACTAAAACTACAATTAATATCCGAACTGAAATATCACTGGTCAGCACCTATACTGTATACATGGAGACACCTGCGAGGTCCTGTGCTCTTCCTCGTCCACTCAAGTCTGCTAGTGAACAACTTCTAGTGAAGACACCACCATCAAATCTCAATCCAGACTCTTTTCTTACGTGGAACGAGCTGCCCACCTCTGTCCAAAATGCTGGCCTGCTCAGTCTGTTGAACTTCAGGCCTCGAGTGCCGCAGTGGCTGCAGGTTTTCATTCTTACCATCTTTTTAATTAGTGACCAGTTCTTGCTGCTGATTATGTCTTTTAATTAACTTGACTCGGGCCCCATAGTTGTTTCTTTCTCTTTAATCAGCAGCCAAACAATAATGAGACACAAAACAAGCCACCACATGACCAGCTCCCCTGTGCCCATCACACAATATCTGAAATTAAAGAGAGGCGATGGTCTCGGTAAGGTTGATCTTTCAGGTCACCAAAACATTTTGACATTGGTGCTCTTAGAAAGACCAGAAAAACAACAGTTTTCTAAATGTGTGCTGTGGCAGAATGAGAGCAGCAACAAGCCATGGAATTAAATGACGCGTTTAATTAACAGCAAGAATCGGCTTCTCATTAAGAAAGTGATTGGAGTGAAATCGGTTGGAGTTTGAAGCCCCACTTTAGCTGGTCATCTGTCGGCTCGTTTCACGTCTCATTTCTGCTTGGCTGTCATTTAATGAAGAGAGGAATCAATTCAGAGGGCTGAACTCTTCTAACAGGGCCATTAAAGTGATGGGGAAAAAGTGAATTAGCAGTGAAAATTGGTCACTGATTAGGAAAAGGGTGAGAATGAAAACCTGCAGCCACTGCGGCCCACCAGGTCTGGAGTTCACCACCCCTGGTTTAAGAAGAGTTTGAAGACTCGTTTGTCCTGTGAGGTCAGGTCAGGTCAGATTGAGGAGCACACACCACACAATGAAACAGCTCAGGATCCTGTTTGAAACAAGACAAGACCCCCCAGACAAACACGTGGTCCAGTCCCACCCTCCAGAAATGACCCTCTATCTGCAGCAGCCATGTGTTTTACATGGGTATCCCCTTGGCCTGGTCCAAGCCATTCGGTCCACAACAATGAGATTCCTGTGAACCAGATCACCCTCGGGTCTGGACACGTGAGTATCAGGAGAGTCTAATGGGCTCTCATGGAAGGAAAGTTAGGGCTGGCAGATTAAAAGTGTAGCACAGGAACCAACCTCTCTCCCATTTCTAACACTAGAATGAATGAACGTCACCAGAAAGACCTGTGACGTCACATCAGGAAGCTCTGGCCCTTCTGATCGCTCTGCCATATGAACTTGAACTTGACTGGAAGTCAAATGTGAATTCATCTCCTAAGAAGGACAGTCCTTGAGGCAGCTACACTCAGCCTGTCAACTTTTGCTTATTTTGTTGGTGATTCTGATACTTTTACACTCTGTTTCATTCCAGGATTTTAAATGGAGCATCCTTGGGGACACCAACTTTTTTTGTCCATTTTCTTCACTGTTCATCAGATGTCGTAACCTCCACGACGATCCCCAGCAACTGGGAAGTGTGTCCTGGCAAAAGCTATCACAAAAATATTGGTGCCTGAAAAAGGAAAATGACTTCTGGAAATGATACAGATAATTAATCACCCTTATAAAAGACTCACTCTTCCTGTGAGGTCAGGTCAGGTCAGATTGAGGAGCACATACCACATGATGGAACAGCTCGTGATCCTGTTTGGCAACCCCCCCAGGCAGACACACAGTCCAGACCCACCCTCTGGAAATGACTATTTATCTGCCACACCCAGGTGTGACGTGGGTGTCCACTTGGCCTGGTTCAACAATAACAATAAGGATTCTGTGAGCCGGATCACCCTCGGGTAATCACGCCACGTGGCCATAGTGCCGTAACTGATGCTCCCTCACAATGTAGGTAATGTGCCTCATTCGGGACTCCGTGAGCAACAGAAAGTCAAACCAGTGGTGCCCAAGGATTTTCCGGAGAGACACAGTACTGAAGGAGTCCAGTCTTCATCTCAGGTCACAGGAGAGTGTCCATGCCTCGCAACCATATAACAAGACAGGAAGCACCAGGACTCTAAAGACTTGGACCTTCGTCCTTTACCCCTTTCCAGCAACCTCATGACCAGCCTATGCTCTCCCAATCCGTCCACTGACTTCATAGGAAGAGTCACCAGAGACATGAATGTCAGTGACCTCGACGAGGTTGACACTCTCTCTACAGACAGACACACTGCTGATGTGCCCAAGAGGTCATTAAAGGCTTGGATTTTGGTTTTTATCAGGACCCTCGCAAGCCCAGACGCTCAGACTCCTCACTCAGTCACTCGAGTTCCCCAATCAGAGCTTCCATTGACTCTGTGAAGATCATAGCATCATCAGCAAAGTCAAGATCCATGAATCTCTCTTCACCAACAGATGCCCCACAGCCATTGGACCCCATGACCCTTCCCAAACACCCAGTGTAGGAGCAAAAACACCAACCCGATGAACCCCAGAATCAACTGGGAAGAACACAGAGTTTCTGCCTCCACTATGCAGAGCAGTCACTGTACCAGTATACAGGCCGGCCATGACATCCAGTAACCTTGCGGGGATCCCTTGAAATCTCAGTATGTCCCACATGGCAGCTCGATTAACTTTCATTTTAAGAAAATCGACAAAGGCTGCAAAGAAACTCTGATGATATTCGTGTTTGCTCTCCATAAGAACCCTCAGTGCCAGGATACGGTCGATGATGGACTTCTTAGATGTAAAACCACACTTGTCCAGTCGCTGGCAGGTGAACAAGTGATCACGGATTCTATTGAGCATGACCCTAGCAAGGACCTTACCCGGCACCAAGAGCAGTGTTATCCCCACTGTAGTTGCCGCAATCCAAGTGATCAGCCTTCAGTTTCCAGACTGGGATGACAAGTCCCATTTTCCAGTCAGTTGGGATGATGCCAGTCTCCCAAATGGAAGTAAAGATTGCTTGCAATGCCAAGATGACAGCCTTACTACCAGCCTGGAGAAGTTCACCTCGGAGACTACTGATCCCTGCAGCCTTCCCTACACCTCAGCTGGTTCACCACCTGTGCAATCTCAGTGAGACTGGGGGGTTCACAGCTAATTGGAGGATCAGCCCCAAGAACCATGCGGAGCAGAGATATCTGAGTAGCTAGCCAAGCAGGTCACCACTATAGTGTCATCTGTAAGGACCATTCCATCAACCGCACTTGACCTGTGAATTTCTATCTAATTTCTAAGGGCTTGATGTGAGGTTCTTTGTAGCTGAGAAAAAGGCAAACGACATTGCAATGTTCTCTTTGGTTTGGCGCTCGTCACTTGTGATAGTCAATTTTGGTGACCTGGTCCTGTAAACAGAGGTTTACTCCATTATGTTGACCTCTTTTGTCAATCACTTTGGATAACAGCATCTGCTAATTATAAACGTCAATGTCACTCAGTTACTGGGAAGAATAAATAGAATTTAGTGCAGCAGCCATCAAGGAAGCCGGTTTGCCGTTGATGTGCTCCACAGACACAGTCTCATATGGAAATCATTACTGCATTTAGTGCCGCTTCCTTGGAACTTAGATTATTCCCAGAGATAATGGAACGCTTTGTTGGCTGTGGTAGCTTTAAGTTGAGCAATTCGTGTAAAATGATTCATCTGCCAGTCAACTTTTCAGAAAATAAAACTCAAAACTTCATTTCAACAAGATTTCTAGAAAAAAAAAATGGACGAAGGGGAGACCAGAAGAGCGTCAGTGGAATTAGCATCCCTCCTAACAATGCATGAATCCAAGAATTCAAACACAGAAACGTCATCAAAATACAAAAGGTTTTATTCTTCACAAAAGATACTCTCTGATACTGTAGAGCAGGGGTCTCCAACCTTTTGTTTCCCTGAGAGCTACTTTAACAAAATGAAAATGGCTGAGAGCTCCTCCTGTCTTCTAACGTTGATTCTCATCGCTTATTTCAACCCAAACAAACCGAATAAGCTTGTTTTGCCGGAACATTTACAAAATGTTGGTGTCCACAACTCACATTTTGCATTAAAACATCACAAAGAATATTTAGTTCACCTGCAAGTGTATTTTGTATGTCTGGATGCATTTTCTAGTGTATCTCACACTATTGGATTAAAACATGAATGCTGTCAAACCGAAACAATGCGATTCCAAATACGCAGATATGACTTCTTCATTTGTCATTTTGTCACATGTCACTGTGTCACTTTATTCACATGTCCAGTTGCATGGGTGATGTGTTTTATAGTTAGTCAGATGAGGTGGAGTGGAGCCACTCAAGTTCACTCTTCTGGAGTCATTTAAATGTTCGTCTGTCAGTCTTGTTCTGAACTTTGATTTCATGACATTCACGTCAGACTCACAAAGGTATGGAGACCCAAACAAAGCAGACATTTTCAGAGCTGATTGCTGAAGATTCTTATAGTTATCTGGCTCAGCTAAGCTCCAGAAATGCTGAGAATGCTGTTGAGACTTTAACTGCACATTATGTTGAAGGTTTACTAATATATAAAATAGAAAATCCAATGTCTGTCTGTCTGTATGTCTGTCCGCTTTTCACGAGAGAACTACTTAACCGATTTAGATCGGGTTTTATTCTATAATTTGCTTGAACACTTCGGTTGATTATGCGACTTCTCTCATTTCGCTATATGTATCAGAGTTCTCTTGTGGTACCGATTTATTAGCGTGAATCCGAGATCCACGCAAGGGGCCAAAGCAAGGGGCCTTGCTTACTCACTCGCCAGCTTCAGGGCGTGTGCCTTAACTCCGCTTTGCTAGCGAACGAGAGAAAAATTGAATTCAACTTTTTTTGATATTTAAAATAAAGTGTTACTTAGGTCTTGATGACCTAGGTCTTTTTAACCGTGTCCTGTTCGGCTGTGAAGCAAACTTTATGTATTTAGCAGAATTGATGTCTGAATGCTGGCGACTAGCCTTACAGTTTTTCTCTCAGGTGGAGCGTTACAGCTTCTGCTGACGTCACGCCTGATACCAAAACTTTATTAAAAATATTTTCATATGTTTTTAAGATTCGAACCGGACACGGAGACAAAAGTGAAAGAAAAAGAAGAGATGGAGGTAAAGGGGGAAGGGGGGGTTTTCGTATAGAATAAACAATAAATGAACCAGAATCCGCTTCTAGACCTGCAGAAAGAGAGGGGAAAAAACCACAACACAAAAACATTGCTGCATCAGCTACATGAAGATATATAAAAGTAAAAATGTTTGCTGACAATCATACAGTTATTATTACTAAGGCATTTAGGGCCACCACAACCTTAGATCATGTGCTGAAGAAGTCCAAGTCATACTTATGAAAGCACCAAGTGAGCACCTGTGTGCGTACGCACGCTTGTATGTGTAAGGTT
This sequence comes from Polypterus senegalus, assembly GCF_016835505.1. NCBI lineage: Eukaryota > Metazoa > Chordata > Cladistia > Polypteriformes > Polypteridae > Polypterus > Polypterus senegalus. The sequence continues at coordinate 147,920,324 of NC_053163.1, read as the reverse complement.
TCTCTATAGGAGCATCCAATAGTGAGTGTGAAGGGCCACAGACCTGCCCCCAAAACGTGCGGAAGATGGAGGGAGTTCCAAGCCCAGAGATCCAGAGGTCACCCCAGAGCGCGGAGACCCCAGGGAGGCCGTCACCAGAGAAGCCCCAACCCCTACTCAAGAGGCGCAGAGGATCACCCCGGGGGTCACAACCAGCAGCCGGCAGAGTCCCAGGAGATATCAATGGCAAGCCCTCAGGCCCGACCGCAGCCGCTCACCCCCGAGTCAGCCGGGCCCGGAACCCCGCAGCCGGGACCCAAGGCGACCCACCCCGCCGAGGACCCAACAGAGCCCAGGGAACCAGATCCCACCAGGCAGCCACCGGGAGTGACCAGACAGATGCTTAAGGCAGGGGGAGGGTAGGCAAAGATGTTGTAGTATTGCCAGATGTCCCAGGAGAGGCGAGGAGTCCAAAACCCCACCTGACATATACAGTCACACACAAACACAGTCATACACTCCCTCCCTCATGCTCTCACATACACATACAACCCAAGACTTACAAGGATGTACGCCAGACACCCATTCACACTCCCCACACACACCCTACCTAACTCTGGTCCAGGTGCTGCCATACCTGAGGTACAACCATTCCTGGACGCCAGGGCTAGCCCCGTTCCACAGGGGTGGCACCCCAGTCCAACGCAGAGCAAAGCAACCCACCACTCCAGACCACAGGCAGACGGCCAGCTCCCACTCCTAGCCTCCAGCCCCGGGCAGCTAACTGAGAACAGAGGTGTAATAAGACTGGACAGTCTCTTAAGTGTATGCCACATTGAAAAGAGAGATTGCAATTCAGATTGTGTATCGTGATTTTGTATTTAAAGGATCGTGATATGATTTTTTTTGGAACGATCGCCCACCCCTAATTTGACTAATCAAGTTTTCAAATTTATGTAGGATTCATTAACCCTTTGGCGATCTACTTGGAAAGGTGTTGCGAGCATGAGCGACATGTTGGAGACCCCTGCTGTAGAATTTCAAAGAGCACAATGACAAAAAATGGATTTACCTAAAAATACAAGGCAATCCAAGGCAGGCACAGTCACAACATAAAAATCAAAAAAAAAGCGGAGTCTGGTCAAAAATCCAGAGGTATCAAAATGGTACCACAGCACAGAGAAACACAAGAACTCACCACAACTCCCTAAAATGAACCACCAGGCACTGTGGGCAGAGGGCATTTCTTGGATGGTGATTGGCTGGTAGCTCCCACCTCTTGGGGAACCGCCCACAAAACATGCGGCACATAACCCAGGCAGCTTACATAAATAGAAACAATCAAAAACAAACAACAACAACAACATTTATTTATATAGCACATTTTCATACAAATAATGGAGCTCAAAGTGCAATGAATGATGCAAATACCCAACAAAAGTAACATCAACAGGAATATATTTTTTTTGTTTGTTTTCTGTTAACAGTCAATCCATCAACCCCAAATATTTATTAAAGATGTCACTAAGGGGAAACAATCACCTCATATGAAACCTGGGGGATTTAGCACACTGTACCTACTAACACTTATTCCAATTAAATGTTTACTTAAATGAAATCCAAAGGAACTATAAACATACAACCCATAACTCAATATGGGGCTAAAAGCTTACTGAACTTCTAGATCTGACTCATTTAAGATGAAGACATTTGACACGCTCTGCCTGAGTCGACATGAAATGGTCAGGTACTGTTCTTCATCAGCTTCTTCTTCTTTCTGCTGCTCCTGTTAGGGGTTGCCACAGCGGATCATCTTTTTCCGTATCTTCCTGTCCTCTCCAATCTTGTTCTGTCGCACCACCACCTTCATGTCCTCTCTCACTACATCCATAAACTTCCTCTTAGGCAGGGCCATCTTAATGTATGGGCACAATGGGCACTGGCTGGGGGCCCCAGGAGCATTGGGGCCCACAGTGTTTCTGATTCTTATGTATGTTTCTATGTTCTTATCAAAACGGTGGTCCCAGTGCACTGCTTTACCCAGAGGTCTATGATGCTGGTAAGACGGCCCTGCTCTTAGGCCTTCCTCTTCTCCTCTTCCCTGTCAGCTCTATCCTTAGCATCCTTCTCCCAATATGCCCATCATCTCTCCTCTGCACATGTCCAAACCCAATGTAATCTCTCCCCTCTGACTTTGTCTCCCAACCATCCAACTTGAGCTGACCCTCTAATGTCCTCATTTATAATCCTGTCCATCCTCGTCACACCCAATGCAAATCTTAGCATCTTTAACTCTGCCACCTCCAGCTCTGTCTCCTGCTTTCTGGTCAGTGCCACCGTCTCCAGCCAATATAACATAGCTGGTCTCACTACCGTCCTGTAGACCTTCCCTTTAACTCTTGCTGATACCCGTCTGTCACAATTCACTCCAGTCGACATGAAATGGTCAGGTATTGTTATGTTCTTCAAAAACAAGAATGTAATGGAGGTGAGGGCGGCATGGTGGCGCAGTGGTAGCGCTGCTGCCTCACATTAAGGAGACCTGGGTTCTCTTCCCGGGTCCTCCCTATGTGGAGTTGTCATGTTCTCCCCGTGTCTGCGTTGTTTTCCTACCACAGTCCAAAGACATGCAGGTTAGGTGCATTGGTGATCCTAAATTGTCCCTGGTGTGCGCTTGGTGTGTGTGTGCACGCCCTGCGGTGGGTGAGGGTTTGTTTCCTGTCTTGCGCCCCGTGTTGGCTGGGATTGGCTCCAGCAGACCCCCGTGACCCTATGTTAGGATATGGCGGGTTGGAAAATGACTTCATGACTGTTTATATCTGTATACTGTATACACTTTTTCTTTTTGAGTATTTTTCTTTGTATTATACAGCTTCCTGACATGGATTTCTGTGGATGAATACCACTTATTTTTGTGCTTATATGGGTTTCATTAGTCTGTGTACATTTTTCTTTTTGTTTGGGACTTTCAGTCAGCACTGTAAATACTGTAAACAGTCATCATTTTTGGGGTCCATTTAATTACTGTTTTTTGTGTCATTTACAGTATTGGACTGTGTATTGATCTATATATTTTCATATATACAGTGGTGTGAAAAACTATTTGCCCCCTTCCTGATTTCTTATTCTTTTGCATGTTTGTCACACAAAATGTTTCTGATCATCAAACACATTTAACCATTAGTCAAATATAACACAAGTAAACACAAAATGCAGTTTTTAAATGATGGTTTTTATTATTTAGGGAGAAAAAAAAATCCAAACCTACATGGCCCTGTGTGAAAAAGTAATTGCCCCCTTGTTCAAAAATCACCTAACTGTGGTGTATCACACCTGAGTTCAATTTCCGTAGCCACCCCCAGGCCTGATTACTGCCACACCTGTTTCAATCAAGAAATCACTTCAATAGGAGCTGCCTGACACAGAGAAGTAGACCAAAAGCACCTCAAAAGCTAGACATCATGCCAAGATCCAAAGAAATTCAGGAACAAATGAGAACAGAAGTAACTGAGATCTATCAGTCTGGTAAAGGTTATAAAGCCATTTCTAAAGCTTTGGGACTCCAGCGAACCACAGTGAGAGCCATTATCCACAAATGGCAAAAACATGGAACAGTGGTGAACCTTCCCAGGAGTGGCCGGCCGACCAAAATTACCCCAAGAGCGCAGAGACGACTCATCTGAGAGGTCACAAAAGACCCCAGGACAACGTCTAAAGAATTGCAGAGCCTCACTCACTTGCCTCAATTAAGGTCAGTGTTCACAACTCCACCATAAGAAAGAGACTGGGCAAAAACGGCCTGCATGGCAGATTTCCAACGCAAAACCACTGTTAAGCAAAAAGAACATTAGGGCTTGTCTCAATTTTGCTAAGAAACATCTCAATGATTGCCAAGACTTTTGGGAAAATACCTTGTGGACTGATGAGACAAAAGTTGAACTTTTGGAAGGCAAATGTCCCGTTACATCTGGCGTAAAAGGAACACAGCATTTCAGAAAAAGAACATCATACCAACAATAAAATATGGCGGTGGTAGTGTGATGGTCTGGGGTTGTTTTGCTGCTTCAGGACCTGGAAGGCTTGCTGTGATAGATGGAACCATGAATTCTACTGTCTACCAAAACATCCTGAAGGAGAATGTCTGGCCATCTGTTTGTCAATTCAAGCTGAAGCGATCTTGGGTGCTGCAACAGGACAATGACCCAAAACACACCAGCAAATCCACCTCTGAATGGCAGAAGAAAAACAAAATGAAGACTTTGGAGTGGCCTAGTCAAAGTCCTGACCTGAATCCAATTGAGATGCTATGGCATGACCTTAAAAAGGCGGTTCATGCTAGAAAACCCTCAAATAAAGCTGAATTACAACAATTCTGCAAAGATGAGTGGGCCAAAATTCCTCCAGAGCGCAGTAAAAGACTCATTGCAAGTTATCGCAAACGCTTGATTGCAGTTATTGCTGCTAAGGGTGGCCCAACCAGTTATTAGGTTCAGGGGGCAATTACTTTTTCACACAGGGCCATGTAGGTTTGGATTTTTTCTCCCTAAATAATAAAAACCATCATTTAAAAACTGCATTTTGTGTTTACTTGTGTTATATTTGACTAATGGTTAAATGTGTTTGATGATCAGAAACATTTTGTGTGACAAACATGCAAAAGAATAAGAAATCAGGAAGGGGGCAAATAGTTTTTCACACCACTGTAAGTATATAAGTTCATCTGTAAATAAAACCTCACTTTATTTTTGCAGAAACCCCACCCTTTTGTGTCTATGTCTCCCTGTCTTACTCCCTCATCCTGGTCACGCTCTGTCCCACATAGTGGGTACCCAATTCCCACTACACGAGGTGTCACACACGGGCCGGAAATGGACAGTAGGCGATGCACTGAAAGTGGCGGAGGCCCAGCTGAGGCAGAGGGAGATAGTGGGGAATGTGGCTAGAGGTTGTGCAGGTCTTGGTTACTTTCCCACGATGCAACTTCACAAAGCCACGAGTAACAAGAGGTGTCTTCTTCTCCAGGAGGAGGTACGAGCAGGCGTGGAGGAAGAAAGAGTAAGCAAGATGGTGGGTCCAAGACAGCATTGAGCATGAACAAAGTGGGAAATGGTAAAGCAGTGAAGGGTCACCTGGGGTAACATCCTTCAAACAGATTACTACAGAGTCCGGCTTCTGATCCAGGCCATCTATGATGGCCAACCAAGCCCAGCAAATCTCCACATCTGGGGCAAGACTGAAACACCATCTTGTGCTCTGTACTCTGGAAGAGGACCCCTTGAGCACATCCTTAGCAGCTGTCCGAAGGCACTTGCAGATGGCCGCTACTGCTAGCGACATGACCAAGTGCTCAAGGCAGTCGCTGAGAGAGTAGCCTCGACTATGGCAACCAGTAATCAATACCACCCAAAGAAGATAAACTTTGTTAAGGCTGGAGAGAATTCACCCCAGAGCCAAGATTGATGGACTTCCTTTCCTCAGCAGCTGATTGGCAGCTGCAAGTTGATCTAGGCAAGCAGCTGTGCTAGGATTCTTCCATCTGAGCAAGATAAGTCGATGTGCTAATAGTGAAGTAAAGGCCATTGCAGTTTGTTTCATAATAACATTAGAACACTCTAGACAAGAGCAGGCCATTCAGCCCAACAAAGCTTGCCATTCCTATCCACTTGTTTCTTCCATAAAAACATCAAGTCGAGTTTTGAAAGTCCCTAAAGTCCTACTGTCTACCACATTACTTGGTCGCTTATTCTAAGTGTCTATCGTTCTTTGTGTAAAGAAAAACTTCCTAATGTTGGTGTGAAATTTACCCTTAACATGTTTCCAACTGTGTCCCTGGGTTCTTGATGAACTCAATTTAAAGTCACAGTATCGATCGACTGGACTAATTCCCTTCATAATTTTAAACACTTCAGTCAAGTCTCATCTTATAAACTGTAAAGGCTCAGCTCTTTTAATCTTTCCTCATAACTCATCCCCTGTAGCCCTGGACTCAGCCCTGTCGCTCTTCTCTGGACCTTCTCAAGTGCTGTTATGTCCTTTTTGTAGCCTGGAGACCCAAACTGCACACAGGACTCCAGATGAGGCCTCACCAGTGAGTTATAAAGGTTGAGCAGAAC